>NW_020653853.1:2284033-2320216 GCF_003589595.1 Hyposmocoma kahamanoa
ATCATGTACTACGAGTATACTCGTAGGTTGGCAGGCAACGTGTTAACCACGCTGACCACGTGAGTGGGCCACCGTGCTGAAATGTTCATAGAATATATTTGCCATCGTGGTAGAAGGAGTTGCCCAGAGTGTGCCACATGTTCTAGGAATATGACTCGTAAATTTCGGAGAGGCTCTTTTTCTAATTGATGAATAGTAATTAATGCTTGGCCGGTATTGAAAACTACTATACAACTGCATTTAAAATGAATGTAACGAACAAGTATAACACTAGGCGAGTCCGTGAAAATAAATATGTATGACCAAAAGTAAATAACTATTATGGTAAAAGAACAAATAGACATCTCTTTCCAATTATATTTAATTAATCCGATTTTTTGAAAGGCACCGAATTGTTAAGAGGGAGCAGAGGAAAAATTCCTAATCTTCGATTTGATTTTAGAGGGGTATATCCACTTTAAAGTTAAAAATAAAATATTGTATGAGTAACTATTCAAGCATAGACACTAATCAGAAACATAAAACAATAAAGTTTCCTCGATAGATAAAAATCACGAAATAACCTCTAATTTTCACATTTTTTCAATTTATCCTCGAAATGCTACAGGTTATTAGGACAAAAATTAGATAATTAATTATATTTATGCATGATCGACAACTGTCACTACGGATTTTTTTAAATCCCTTTAGTTTTAGAGTTATTTAATGCGTACTTTTAATGCGTAAAATTCAACATCTCCTGTCGCATGTCACGCCAACTTCAGGCATATATTTGTTTCACAAATTTGGGCGGAGCCAACGTCAAAACTTTTTTGGCATGCTCCCTCTTAAGTAAATTCACATTGAGGAAAAAATTAAAACTTATACTTCTTGAAAACACGTAAATTTAGTAAATTCTACACTGGTTTTGTTAAATGTGCTCGTACTAGGTATACTATACTTTTGTGATCGTGAGTGTAACCTCGCCAACAAACCGCTTGCGCAGTGTGGTGAGAAATTGTATTATGTTCTCTTGTATACCTTGTTATGTGAAGTACATAAATAAATAAAAAAAGTTACATTATATCAACATGATTTTTTTACACACCTACTAATATTCGGGTGCGCCTCATTTGTATGAAAATCAAATAAACTAGTATGATATAACGCTGAAGTTTGACAAACCCCAGGTCCTTGCAAAAGAAGTCCGTTATCTACCCAGGATGCTGCGAGAGGCCATTGAAATTAAAAAACATCCTAATTTCAACAGGGAAGATAGTTTCTCAGTACCACCAGTTTGGGATCCAGTATTTCCTCTAATGAAAAATCCCAAACAGACATAAGACTGCAGTACTAATTAATATGTTTTAGTTTATTCTAATTTCTATTATTAATTAACAACAAATTGAACTTAATAAAAATTCATTCAATAAAATAATTTGTAAAACTTAATGTAGCGTAAATTGGAATGATTTCTTTGTAAAATTAAAAATAAGGTATTTAATTAATAACTATAGTAATTATAGTGAAAAAAAATATGGTGGTTTGCATCAATATTAGACATAACTGGTTGAAGACTGTACCACCTCAGTCAACCGTGACCATGGGACCTGTAAAGGGCCCGAAACATCGGTTTGTTTGAAAAAACATCATCATTTCCTATGTGTAACAATCGCGAAAACCTAAGAACTCGATATTTATTGAATAATTTGTGATTATCGCAGGTATTGGGTTGTTATATTTATGTAAGTGCATGTTGGTAAAAAAAGCAGGTTAATTGCTCGTGTATGATTTGTCTGAAGCTATAGGTAGAAATTTGTAATTGGCTTTGTTTATTTTCCTGTATTTATTAAATGTAAGAAGCTGTTTGTTTTCCATGAATAAACAAATAAATAAAATACTTTTGAACCATTGTGAGGGAGACGTAAATTATCATAGTATTTATTTATCTTGTATAAAGTGAAAAGGTGTTTGGTTTGGAGCTTCAGATCGGCCTTGGTGGCGAGTCTTGGGTGAAGATTTACGGCCAGCAGGGAATTAGAGTCGGCTTATGATTTATTGTTAAGTATTTTCAATTAATGTTAATGTTGAAAACAAACAAGAGTGATGACTTAAATAATTTATTTTCATTCTAATCTAAATTAAGCTTTTCAAACTTACCTACCTCTTTCTCATTTTGTTGTGATAACTTATTATTATTATTTTGGGTTAAAAAGATTTTTTACAAAAAGAAAACTTATAAATTAAAACTTAGCGGTACAACAAAAACCTGAATAGGTTTATCCGTACACCGCGATTCATTGACGTGAGCTCGTAACAAAACTGGCTAACGCATTTGCCTACGCACGCTTACCCACTATCATAAAAACAACCGCTACTCGAGTAAAAGACCTGTAAACCAAAATAATAAGTTATACCGAAACAGATAAGACCTCGGAGTGGTGTTACAATAAAAACAGTCACTCACGTATACAGGACGTTCCGAGTTTATTTAATAAATATGATTTAAGATTTGTTTTTATGCTGTTAGTTGTAAGGTTAATTTTTATTTCTGGTGGTAGTGAATTAATTATATAATATTATTCTAGAATAATCATTAATGATCTCAAGCCATTTATACACCCGACTGCTGGACACGGATCTCCTCTCAGGCGAGGTTTGTAAACCCTTCAACGTACAGGTTTTTTTTACAATATCAAGTGACGGGACAAACGAGTCATGTGTGGCTGATGGTAAGCTACACGCCTGTCCATAACAGTTGCAGTGTCAATCATAGCTTTAAATCCGTAAACGTAACGTATATGGTACGCAATGTTTAAATCGCAAAAATCTGAGGGGCACTGCCACTGCGCCCGTCACCTTGAGACATAATAGTTGACAAGTGCCATGTGCCTGTAATTTCACCAGCGCCCTTACCCTTGCAACCGGAATGCAGTAATGCTAACATTACTGCTTGTCGGCAGAAATAGGTAAGGTTTCAACACGATATTTCCTTCATCGAAAAGCTCATGGTAAATTTCAAATAAAATGATTATTTATATTAAAAAAGAAAAATTAAAAAATTTTAAAGTAAACATAGACAACTAACAAATAAAAGTATTCGTATCATATGTTCATAAGTTAACTACCTCTGTGGCGGAATGGTTACCATGCTGAACTGCCACGCAGAGGTCCCAAGTTCAATTCCGGCCGGATGAAATATTTCTATGGCCTACATTTGTTTCTCTCGTGACTTTGGGAGTAATTTGTGGTTCTGTGTGTGTCTATGAGGGAGCGTTAAAAAAAATGTTCGTGTTGTGAATGTGAAATCTGAAGAAAATCTACAGATAAGTTTTTTTTAAAAACACACTTCTTAGTAGCATTAGGGATCCTTGTGAAAGAGTTCATCCAGGGAAGTACTGCCACCTTACCTCTTTCTGCCGCCAAGGAGTAATGAAAACATTACTGGAACAGTTTCGAAGGGTAAGGGTGCTAGGGAAATTATAGGCACATGGGACTTATAAGTTATGTCTCAAGGTGACGGGCACAGTGGCAGTGCCTATGAACTCATTCAGAGAGAGACCTTGGTGTCTTCCCTTACACAGTGCCGAAGCGGCTACGAGCTGGTAGATCCACACGTCGAAATCGCAAACAGACGCTAGCCGCTACACCAAGCACCAAGCACAAACGGTACAGGTGGACTGGAATAGATCTACCCGCACAGCGCGCTCGCAAACCGCGCCCGCGCCGGCGCCGCTCAGAATAAGGCCTATCTGATCTTTACGATTTAAAGCTCTGAATGGCACAGCCTTTGTTATGGACAGGCGGGACGAACAAGACGTGTTGTAGCAGTTGTAGTGCCACTCAGAGCTAAATCGCAAGAGTCTAAGGGGCACTGCCAGTTGCCCAGTCGCATTCGCCTGCAATTTCACTAGCACCCTTACCCTTCAAAGTCGGGACACAGTAGATAAATAACGAACACACTCAACATAGCCCCGCACTAGGGAAACCCTGTGTCGCGGGTGCCATGGACACACACATAGACAACCACAAATTACACCCAAACTCACGAGAGAAATAAATGTAAGCCATACAAACATTTCTCCCGGCCCGGGAATCGAACCTGAGACCTCTGCGTGGCAGTCCGGCATGGTAACCGTTCGGCCACTGAGGCAGTTAATTAATAAAATAAAAAAAGAGGCAGATAATACTCACATTAAACCTTGGCGGTAGAAAGAGATAATATGGCAGTATTTCCCCGGACGAACTATTCCACAAGGAGCTCTGCTGCTACCAAAAGTGCTACGAAGCTGTTTCAGAGGATCCGGTAAAATATTACTCCATGTAATAAGCGCTCAACAGTTATCATTACAGAGCTTAATGCGTTTGAAATGTTTGATAAGAGCGTCAAAAAACAAAGAATGGTTTTTATGAATGCTTTGTCTTGTGAATGCTCATTTTATGCCCTTAACAATAAAGCGACGAAATTCAAAAAGGAATCTTTGGAAAAGCGACAAAATAGATTTAATAAAAACATGTACGTGGCACCGGCGTCTGGTTCTAAATATGACAAAGGCATTTTTTGCGTAGCTCCAGAACATATTAACATATCTACAGATTTAATATATTTTATATCTCAGATAAAAAGGATCAATCATTAAAAAAGATGACTCTTTAGATTGCTGGTGAAATGTAAAATGAACATTTCAATTCATGCCATACTTAAATGGCGATAGTATGTCTACTTGCGTTTAAAGATGTATTTTCTAGTCCAGCAGAAAACCAGCATCAATGGTTGCGAATGGGATATGCAATAAAGAAAAATTACACCTCTTTAGATAGCGGCATCCCGCGTGTCTGTATAAATTTTCACACCGCATTACCGAGGGCAATAAAAATTCCACGACCAATAGCTTCCAATAGATGCCACCCTTACTTTTACAGAGCAATGATGTGTTTAGAGATGTAGCATATTTAAATAAATATATACCTAAATAATGAATAGCTTTTTATTAGACAATAAGTTATATCTATCTATCTAAGTTAAAAATAAACAGAACAGGTACAATAAACTTAGTATTACAAGATTGGAAATGTTTAGAGATAGCCCGCTATATAGATGCATACTAATTTATAACAAAATACCAGACATCCTCAAGAAAATAGATAGCGACAACGTGTTTAAAACCAAGTTGAGGTCTCTCTTGTTAAGTAAATGTTATTACAATGTGGGAGACTTCATGAACTCTCCTATAAGCTAAAAGAGTCCAGTCTCAGATAAGTAATTTTAAGTCTATGTAATACTATGTTCTAAAGTTTATTAAAGATAATTGTAAGATCCTATATGTATTAGTTCCTAAATGTTATTATTATTATTTTTTGCTATTATTTTTATTTTTACAATTTTAATATTACGTTTAATAATAATTAATTGCTGCACCCCAAAGGGGTATGTATGTACTTATTACCTATGTAATTTTTGTACCTACATTGTTCGCAAATAAATAAATAAATAAATAAATAAAAGCTTGAACACTAGAAACTAAAACTAGAATTATATTATATGAATAAAATTGGAAAATTGGATACTCGCGGTAAGGTGCCCAAGATGCTGGTAACGTTCCCCCGATGTATGTCTTTACTAATGCGTTGAGCAAGGTAGCTGGGTTTCTTCTCTTCTGCAAAGATCTGAGGTGCACTTCCACTGCGCCCGTTACCCTGAGACATAAGTTGACAAGTCCCATGTGCCTGTAACTTCACCAGCACCTTTACCCTTCCAAACCGGAAGACAATAATGCTGACATTACTACTTAGCGGCAGAAATAGGTAAGACAGCAGCACTACCCTGGATAAACTGTTTCACAAGTAGCTCTACTGCTACTAAATTTGGTCTCGGTTTCTGAATACCCCGGAGAGAATTCCGCTACTCTTACTACTTCCGGTAGTCATACTATATAAGATATTCCTGAATTTGAGATTAGGTAAAAACGTCTTAAAAAAGACATGCCGTGGTAAGAAACCTGAGAACGACGATAGGTATTTTTAAACACTTAAAGATAGATGAAAAATAATGTCACTTATTACTTTACTTTACTTTATTACATTAGTCATTACACGATGATTTACCATCCATTAATGATCTTTACCAGCGGTTCACAGCGAGCAGATATGACGACCCATGGCACAATAACAACTAGGGCTATGTAAGTAAGGATGGCCCCGGGCAGCGCAGTCTAACCAGTCAAAATTATTTTTTTTACATAAATTTAGAAAATAATAACCACTATTGAAAAAAACAATACCCTGAACAACACAAAGGTTTCGACGGCAGGCGAACATAAGAACACAATCGAGCTGAACTTGTCCGAATGTAATCGTGAAAATAGAGGGGTCAGTAAATTTAAAGTTGGCCTCGGGCGGCAGAAATCGACGCTGCGCCGCTGCCTAGTCCTCAGGTGCTAAATCATGGACCCTTTTGGGGTGCACGAAAGAAGCCTCTCCGCACGACGTATCCTTCCTGGACATTTGGCTCAGTTGACGAGTACCTTACGCCAATTGGCAAAACCTTTAATCATAATGGCAAGCATTGTAGTGTATGTCATTGATACGGAAAGAAGATAGGCCCTATTGACGTTCCTTTTTTATTTTCAAGTTTTTACTGAATATCACGATGCTACACCGTGATATTCAATTATTTTTGTGAAATTACTCCACTAGTTTTTCATAATTATTAACACAAAGAACGAACATTAAGAAAACCTCCTTAGATCTGGCTGGTGTCTTCCAAAAGCTGTGCTTAATACGCTATGCCAACTGTGCCATGGAATGAACCACGAATTTCCATGAAATACGAATTTTTCAATGTGCTATGTAAAAACCAAAAACACGGATCTGCAAAGATCCGGGTTTTTGGTTTTTAACAACTTTTATTACCTTTACAGCTACCAAAAACTGACTAGAGATACATGTTTTACATTAACTTGAATATTCTAAGAACAAAATTTTCTTCTTTGTTTAATGTTCGTAATTTAAGCATTTTACATGTAAAACAAAGCCGATTTTTTTAACATCAAACATATCTTTAAGAAATCCTTCTCAAATCGTAAAAAAAAATCATCTTCTCGCTGCATTGACTTACAAATAAATGGACGACGGGTCTAATACAAAAACCACGAAAAAAATGTCCCAAGTCGACCTATTTAAACGTAGTGACGTGTAAAGGAAATATGAAAAAGCTAAAAAGTTGAATTTAACTTGTAATGTCACCGCAGTACTGTCTAATTTTGCTTGCTTCGCTGTCAGTCGAACAAACGAAGACTAAAGCGTGAATGACGCTCTGTATACGATTTTAACGCCCTATAAGTTCGGACACTTTTTAGCGCGGACCCGACGTCCATATAATTGTAAGTCAATGCCTTGCTGTCCCATTTTGATAGTCTAAGATGAAGTACGTATGTAAGTTGAGAATAGAATTGTCAAGTCCTATGCTCACCAGCATGAAAGTATCCGAAACATTGTTTTTTGAAATACGCCTAAATGTATCTGCGAATCCGCCATATTTGTTTTGTAAGAGATATAAACATTCCTGCTGCATTATCTGATTTTGTAACAGGAATAATTTTTCCCTCCCCCTGTGCTCTGGTAATATAACTTTGTTATGTACGAGTCACAAGGGGAAAAATCTTCTAAACCAGAGAAGTGGAACTTAAATAGAATAAAATGTAACAAAGAAATTTCAACAAACTGAAAGAAGAAAGCAAAGTAGTGACAAATTCCCGTTTATTGAAGTTACGATAAAGTCGTAAAGGAGACGAAAATTAAACAAAAGAAGCTTTCTCTAATCGTTGTTGTTCAAAATCACAGCCGGCCCCTGGAATTGATAGTGATTCGGCGAGTGACATTTAATTTTACAAATGTAAATTTCTCTCAATATTTATTTTCAATGTACGCTAAAACAATCACTTAGCTCTATTGACTTACAAATAAATGGACGACGGGTCTAATACAAAAACCACGAAAAAATGTCCCAAGTTAACCTATTTAAACGTACTGACATGTAAAGGAATATGAAAAAGCTAAAACGTTGAATTTAAATTGTAATGTCATCGCAGTACTGTTCAATTTTTGCTTCAGTCGAACAAACGAAGACTAAAGCGTGAATGACGCTCTGTATACGATTTTAACGCCCTATAAGTTCGGACACTTTTTAGCGCGGACCCGACGTCCATATAATTGTAAGTCAATGCTTAGCTCTTATACATTTTAGTACCAGTAGAACTACAGGGAAGTATTGTAACCTTACCTATTGCTGCCACCAAGCAGAATGGTAAGGGTGCTGGGGAAATTACAGGCCCATGAGACATGTCGACCTACGTTTCAGGGTGACGGGCGCAGTGGCAGTGCCCCTCAGATCTTTGAGATTTAAAGCACTGGGTGGCCTGTCACGACCCGGAGACCGCGTGGATCTAACTGTCATGGCAAAATACGCTCTTACTTTTTATGTTTTACCTGAAATGAGCGTCCCGGGCACGCGCGTGAGCCTGGTCTACGCGGCGGTCGCGGGGCAACCGCGAGGTTGTATTATTCCGAGGAATTTAAATGTTGTTGCCTAGTAAATAGAATTCAGATTCGTCATTAATGTACGTGAAAGCGTAGTAACTGGGCGGCCGCGCTTATGGACAGACGTGTCGATTACAATCACGCTCACGATTAGTTCGTCGCGTCACGTGGTATCATGAAAAAAATAAGAACCTTGATTAATCACAAATAAATCATTGATAACGCGACGAATTTAATTTAGAAACTCTAGTCAGAAGGTCACCCAAGCATCTCGTAACATTTAGGAAAGTACCGTAAATTACGGTGAATTCTACCCTCTGACGTAACGCAACTAAAGTAAGACTTAGATCGCCGCAAATTGCAAGAAAACAAGCACCTTTATCTTCTACAAAATAAGGTTACTGTTCACGTTCACGTGACATAAACAGACAACCTGACCAGACATAAATTACCACGTGACGATCAGTGCACTGACCGAACAGCAATGTGCAAGACCAGCCAGTTGAGTAGACGTTTCCTTTGTTTTACATTTAAAAATGATATAATAGATATACACGCACGCATGTAAATAGAATTTGTCATTGACTTACAAATAAATGGACGACGGGTCTAATACAAAAGCCACGAAAAAAATGTCCCAAGTCAACCTATTCGAAATTTAAATTGTTATGTCATCGCAGTATCGCGCTGTCCGTAGAACAAATGAAGACTAAAGCGGAGTGTCGCGCTCTGCATACGATTTTAGAGCCTTACAAGTGCGGACACTTTTTAGCGCGGACCCGACGTCCATATAATTGTAAGTCAATGGAATTTGTATAAATATTTTAGTTTTTAGAAATAAAGATCTCTTTCAATCCAGACCTCAACGCTATCTCATTGACGACGACGGAACTCTCCTGACTACACCATCCTCTCACTGCGGTCAAGACACCTTTAGCCGTCAGCTTATCTGATCAGTCTTGTGGGTCTGTGATACTGGCACTGAGAAAATCCACTCCTTGCACCCCTTATCCTTCCCACCTTCCGTCTGTTACCTTAGGTCGCATGGTAACAGGCTTCCTCTACCTATCTATATACGTATATACATATAGTAGTGTATGGTTAGAACTAGGCTGTTAGGTAGGAACGTAGGGTTGTTTGTGAGAGGTTACAGCGGTCCCTTACCATTTCATGTATAGCCAGCTAGGTTTAATTATACATACAAGACTATACTCAACAGTAACACTCATATCACACTCAACACATACTATACAAAGGCAAAGATAAAGTTAGTTGGCTCTACAGTTACATTACAAGATGCAATTTAATATAGAAAATATTATCTACAAAACAAAGTATACATTTAGTTTAGATTAGATTAAATTAGTTTGTAAAAATATTATTGACATCTCAAAACACAGAACGACTGCTTTTCGTGGCGGTTTCAGGTATCGCGCCAGTAAGTGCTGGAATGATATTCCTCCTCCATTGCGTGACATCAATAATAAAAAACGATTTAAGCGTGAATACAAAAAACATCTTTTGTCAGAGCAGATGTGTCTCTGCTAGATAGATATTTCCCTAATCGATGGGTTATATATTCATATTTGGTGGCTATTGTTATAATTTAATACTACGTTTGTAAACTTACATTATTATTTATATTGCTTACCTACATTACTTACACTGTTTGCATAATTTACTTTTCATTTTACACTTTTACTTGATATATATATAGATTTAGAGTTAGGTATATATATTTGCGTGTGATGCACTTTGGTGGCATGGCTTACTGGGCTGCGATCGCTCACCATATGGTACTGGCAGAAAACTAGCATTGTTTGACTTCTCTCGGTCTATAGTATTTAAGCTGAGTCAGGGCCATTTCTGCACAAACTGTAGTCATAGGTATATTAAAATTTTATCAGTTCTTATAGTATTTATTTGTTGTTCTCACATTATTTGTTTTTCTCGCAGTATGTGTTTTATATAAATGTGTATAAAATTAATAACGAATGTTCTATGTGCTTTTATGTTACACTCTGTGAAATGATAGTAAATATTTGTTTCTGTTTGTATTTGTGCTGAATAAACGTGTTATCTATCTATCCATCTATTTCTTTGAATGGAAAATAACAGTAAAGTACTAAGACTAGATCTAGATTAAACATCATCATTTCAGCCGAAAGACGTCCACCGCTGCACATAGGCTTCCCCCAAAGAACGCCACAATGACCGGTCTTGTGCTGCATGCATCCAGGGTATTCCTGTAAGTTTCACCTGGACATAGGTCCACCTTATAGGTGGTCTGTCAACGCTGCGTCTTCCTGTACTCAAGAACTTTTTGGTTCCATCCCCTATCTGTTCTGCAAGCAATGGTGATCTAGATTAAATTGATGAAATTGGATGCCAAAAGTAATAGTTCTTTGAAAACGGAACATAGCCTGGGTTAGTAGTAACTATTAAGTAATATGTGGCCTGGATCAAAATATAATTTGTCAGCTATTGCAGAAAGCCCCTGTAAACATGTCTGTGGTTACAGAGATTGCAAGAAAGTCCCATCTTTCTTTCAATTTCTTAAGTACTTCAATCGGATACTTATCTTTGACTCCTCTTTGGACCTCTTTGCATGCTCGGAAGCCCATTTTACGGTTTCCGCGGGACGATATCTCGACTCATTGACCATAGACTGTAGCATCATATAAGTATTGTGCATGCCGAATAATTAATACTATGTTAATGTTTTAAAATTTGATTGTTAATAATGTACTTGCAATATGTCCAATTCCATGATTTGTTATTATTTTCTTTTTTTTTAAATATGATTACATTATTTTTTTTTTTTTTTTTTTTTTTTTTTTTTTTTTTTTTTTTTTTTTTATTTATTTCAGGCAACTAGGACCCATAGATACATACCTTACAGACTAACATACATATAATATAACAATAATATAATAAAACAATAACAGAAATATTAAATAAATACCTTACGGACTAATCATAAATACAATATAACATGATAATATACATATAACACTATTTATTTACACGTATGTACTTCGACGTGTGACGCAACGTGAGTGTCCGGTAGCCGTCCTCGGAAACGCCGGTATATGACACCCTTCGGCCAAAAGTCTTCTCTCATGAAGGTCGACAGGTGTTGAGTTGGTACTCGCACCACAAATGAATTAAAATTCACGTTGTGGCGCGATTCCAACCGCTCGACCCTCAGGTTTGCATTGGCCTTCACTCGCATGTACTCCACAATATCTGCAGACTTGGTGGAGTAATGAAGACGCGACACGTATAACAACGTCGTCGGTACCGCTGGACGCAATAAATGATTCGGGCCAGTCAGGGCGGTGCCACTAAGGTTTCGGCTGATGTTCTTCTTTTTCTTTTCCACCTTCCGAAAGCCGTCCTCGTCGCACTGATCAACTCGTCTCGGTGGTACTGACGACGCAGCTCCAGATACGAGTTTCTTTTTCAGTTTTCCCTTCATTGGTTGCCTGGGTTGTGGTTGTGGAGTACTGGGTCGGGCAGCGGCAACAGCTGCGTAATCACGTGAAGGGGTCGTCTCCGGCGGGGCGGGGTGCGGGGAAACGCGCGCGGCAACAGCGCCAGAGGTCGGTGACACATGCATGTCAGCCGACTTAAAACTGCTGAAAGAAGCATTTTGCGCCCCGCGACAAGTGTTCACGTTGCAGGCCTCAGGTGACCTACTTACCGAAGCCGCACTACTAAGTAATGCAACTTGGGCACGCAACTCACTGATGGTGTTGTCTTATTATTTCAATCTATGATATTAGCTTAAGAATTACTATTGTGTTTGGATATTAATCTGTAAGCAATATGTAATATAATAAATAATAAATAAATAAATAAATCTCTTTAAGAAAATCACGTCTTGCAATTTCTGTTAAAAAGTCACATCTTTCTTACAATCTCTGTTTGAAAGTCACATCTTTCTTACAATCTCTGTTTAAAAGTCACATCTTTCTTGCAATCTCTGTAACAACAAACTAACCTACAATAAATAGTCAATCCAATATAAATATTTACGATCCCGAACCGCTTTATAGGTATAATAAAATCACTGAAAACCGCACTGAATTGGTAAGAAATTACCGTCTCCCCGGAGTTCGAGTAATGTTACACCTGATAAGCGAGAACGTACCTTGGAAATAAAGATCTCATTCTGTAATAAGGAGGAACCAAATAGGGAGAGTGTATTTACCTTGGCTGTAAGGAAGTAATACACATAGAGTGCATAATACCTCACTCTGAATTATTGCAATATGTTTTGTTCTATATTTATGTTATGTTGTGATTTTTTGCGTTTTCTTTTTAATAATTCCGGGATTGTCGAAGGAGGTATTATGAACTCTTTGTGTATTACTTGAAATTTAAGGTAAATGTTCTGTGGTAGCGTAATGGCCTAAATTTGACCTCCCGGCTCTCAAGCAGAATGTCGCGGGTTCGAATCCAGATTTCAGTTTCTCGAAATTTGAGCATCCTACCGCAGAAACCCATTTCCTTAATTTAGCTATATAATCCAATTTAATTTATTAAAGCATCGTTAACGTTAATTTGTTCGGTTTCTTGAATAAATACGCAAGCGGTGCTAGTCATGTGGAAAAGCGGTTGCTTGAAATTGAGACGTTCTGAAAATCAGTGCTGGATACTAGGGTTGTTGAGAATTTAAAATATCAGCATCAGAGTCCGCATTCATCGATACTGATATTCATTGCGGAATAATTTACAAACCTTCCAAAAACAGACTGTAAGCCGATAAAGCAGCTCAACTATTGTTTTTAACATATATGATTAATTGTCTTAATGAAGCACACACGCACACACTCAACATAGCCCCGCATTAGGGAAAATCCTGTGTCGCGGGTGCCATGGACACACACATAGACAACCGCAAATTACACCCAAACTCACGAGAGAAATAAATGTAGTCCATACAAATATTTCACCCGGCCCGAGAATCGAACCTGCTACCTCTTCGTGGCAGTCCGGTAACCGTTCGGCCACAGAGGCAGTTGAATTATTGAATGAATGAAATATTCTTTAATTCACATAAAAAACTGTTGAAATACAATACAATAGCTTAAGTATTGTAATAGTAGTAAGTTAATGTGCAACAGGAGGCCTTATTATCTTGTAGAAATTTCTTCCTGGCAACCTAAGGAAAGACATTTGGCATATGCAAAACAGGTGCAACCAAAGAATATCATCTTATGTACACTACATAATAAGTAAGAATAAATGTCACAAAATCATTGAAATAATGTTTTACAACACCACAGGAAATAGGAAACTTTTCATGTAGATAGATTCGGTAAGGATATACATTTTCCGCGATTTTTTTAATACCTAAACTCAGCATCCGCAACAGCATCTGCTCATGTTAAGGTAAAAAAATCAGCATCTGCTGATGTGTAAAAAATCTGCATCAGCAACAACCCTGCTGGGACGCCTTGCGTTTTCCAGTAAATAAAATACTGAGTTAGTGGGTCTTTGTTACCGCGGATGATATCACGCAAAGTATATTTACACTTACTACATTTGCTGATGCTTACGTAAATAATCTGTTTGTTACTTTAGTTTTTATTCTGTTTGTAATCGAACGAACTGTAGTATCGACATTAGCGGTCCTCTTGAGTCATTGGTCCAAGTTATTATTATTTATTCGTTTGCATTGGTAAACACGTTACGTTCAAAACGTTATATGCACCCAGTAAGGGTGTAACAAATGTTAAGTCTTATAAGCTAAATTGAAAATTAATAATACAATTTGAATGCACGTTAATAGTTACGTAAGGGAAACAATATCACTTAAGAGAGTCATCTTCAAAATATATCAGTTGAGTGAGTAAAAGTGTTTTTGATTCAGTAATAATTTGAGTTTACTACAAAATGTGGAGTTTATCCACACACATATCACAAACCCTCTCTAATGTGTTCAACAACCGATTACGACTGGCGTAAATATAAACTGTTTTGTTAGAACAAATTTCTTATCTGTGAAAATGTTATTATTGTATGGACATCAATTCGATTTCGAACATCTCTGAAAAACAAAACAATTTGATTCGACCTCAATTCTAATATCAGTCGAGATGAAGTTTTATTCGAAATGAAATGTCAATAGCAAACAATTTTGACATATTTCGCACGTTACTTGATATCGAACGATATGATAGTTGGGACCGACTGTAGTTTGTTTATGAATTATTTAAAAACTGCGGTTGTGTGACATCCAGTCGTAACATGCAGTTCCAAGGCGGTTCCTGAACACATCACATATCATTAACATGCGTATAGATTAAGCAGTGTATATAACTGTACATAATTAGGCCCCGGATGAAACGTCACGCGTATGCATGTCAGCCGTTACACGTGCAATCGCCGCTGTAGTCGCTTCTACCAGCTGACCCGCCACTTCACCACAGTGAAAGTAATCCCCGTGTGCCTATCTCCGAAGTTGCAAAACCACAGAGGAAGACGGATCAATGCGACTAGGACGGCTTCACATAAGTGGTGAAGAGAAAGAGGAAGCCTACCTGCCGTAACCTGTGTGGCACAGCACGTACAGGATCGAACGTTTTGCTCCGTTCGGCAACACCGCTGCTGTACCTGTCGCGACTACGTTACTCCACGAAGTCTGAGGAGATAGTGGAGTACATCAGACTAAAAGCCAAAAGTGAATTAGTACTCGTTTGTGGTGAGAGTACCAACCGAACATCTGTCGACCTTCATGAAGGAAGAATTTTGGCCGAAGGGTGTCCTATATCGGCGATTCCGCGGCCGGTTACCTGAATTGCGCCCCACGTCGCCAACAAGTGCAATACGTGTAAATTAGTTGAAGGTTTATTTTATAGTCATATTATATTGTATGTATGTTAGTCCTTAAGGTATATATTATAAGGGTCATGTGGCCTGAAATAAATGTCTAAATAAATTAATTGCGTGTGTATGAAACCCACACTCTTATTTTAATGACTTTCATTATGTAACAGTCACATCTCTACTATCTTTCTATTGTTTTTAGTGTGACAGGTAATTTGTTATAGATTTTTACTGCTCTATAATGTGGCCTATTTCGATACATTTCGATACGAGGTTATTCGTAAGACTAAGTTTGTATATCAATTACAAATTATCTTCCTTATAAATATTAATCAAGTCTAAAAAGCAGTAATACGTACCATTTATAAGTGTGTATCCGTTTTTAATATCCAACCCTAGTCGTGACTACAATGGCATTTCCTGGTTTTTAATTAAATTTTAAGAGTTACGAATAATTAATTCCTGTCTGGCTTAATACTCTTGCGTCTGGTTTGTTGATGACTTATGTATATGTTAGAGTATATTATGTATTCAAATAAGCAACATGTGTATAACATTGTTTGCTAGCCAAACAATGTACACATGTAACATTGTTTGTTAGATGGTTTGTTATTTGAGAAAGTTTGTTTGAAAAGGCTTTTGAAATTGGTATTCTACACACAAAAAGATCAAATCATTTACGTACATATTAATTTACTTATCATACTTAAGTAACCTACTTAAGTTAAAATTTAAGAAACCCTCGATACAAGACAGTGACTCCAAAAAGTCAATAAAGTCGCTTATGTAAGCCAACTACTCTTCGAGATCAAGTCAATGAGAAGGCAGGCAAAACATGAGGGCTGTTTTATTAGACAATTTAACTAATAAACTATTTTTAAGCATATAAATATCATTCATTTATTCATTCAAATCCTGCCAATGTCGGTAAAGTATGAGGTCTGTTTTCTTATGTATATTTGTACCAATTTTTGTAAACCGTTAATATCATTCATTCATTAATTCATTCAAGTCATGCCAACATCGGTAAAATATGAGTTATGTTTTATTATAATATTTTCACCACCTGTTATAAACCGTATTTTAAGCAAATAAATATTATTCATTCGTTCAAATCCTGGCGATATCCATAAATTATGAGTGCTGTTTTATAAAATATATTTGTACGACCTCTTGTAAACCATATTTTAAGCAAATATACATCTTTCATTCACTCAAATCCTGGCAATATCCGTAAATTATGGGTACTGTGTTTCTGCCAATACCGGTAAATATGAGTAATGTTTTATAATAATATTTGTACCACGTCTTATAAACCGTATTTTAGGCAAATATCATTCATTCATATCTTGGCAATATCTTTATTATATATATTTGTATCACCTTTTGGAAACCCTATTTTAAGCCAATAAATACCATTCATTCATTCATTTAAATCTTGCTTATATACCCGTCAAATATGAGGACTGTTTTATTCATATATTTGTGCCACCTTTTGTGAACCATATTTTAAGCAAATAAATGTCACTCATTCAAATCCTACTCTCAATTCACTCGCCATTCATTCGTGAGTGTCGAATTAAAGAATCTCATTAAATACTTATTGAACAGTTTTTATTTCTCCAAGATACTTTCATTAACGCACAGTTCGCATTCTTTCAAGAGCTTCTCAATCTCATTTGGTCGAAGGCATTTAATAATATAGTTAAGTTACACGAAGAAAACCGCTCTTTGCTTAAAATAGGTGAATGCCAAACAAATGTCGATAAAAAATTTCTCTAGTGGGAGTCTATAGTGGGAGAACAAAAACAAAAAACAAACACGCTGCTTTTTTTTACAAGTTATTAAATAATTTCAGTACGGAGTACTAAAAAACCGACCTCAAAAGTACGTGGAATTACGTCAATTTGCTAAGTTTTATTGAAATATCCCCTAGTTCGCCACTATACAGGACTTGACACTGGAGATAATAAAAATCGGTTCTCACTACTCAAAGCATATTGAGAGAAAAACGCCTTAAATTGGAGATATAGCAAAATCAACCATTAAAGTAATTGCTCCTAAATTAATGTTAGGCGCTATTTATGAACATGAATTTTCATGCGTGAACAGCCACCCTTCGAGGTGGATGATTTTCTTCAAAATGAAATGGGACCATATGGAAGTACCCCTTTTCCAACAAAAAAAGGATCATGAAAATCGGTTCACAAATACCGGAGTTATCGCGTAACATACATACAAAAAAAAGAACATACAGTCGAATTGAAAACCTCCTCCTTTTTTGAAGTCGGTTAAAAACAGACTCCGATGATTCTCGGAATGGAAACAGTAACTAACATCGTTCGACCGTCCAGGCAAGTACCATTTATTTATTAACACTTAACTGAAATTAGGCACTCGAATATATAAATAAAATTACATATTTAATATTACTGTACTGATATCAAAATAAATGTTAGCAGCAGTAGTGCTCCTTGTGAAAGAGTTCGTCCAGGGAACTACTGCCACCTTACCAAATTCTGTCGCCAAGCAGTAATACGAAAGTAACTACATTTCGGTTTTGAAGGATTTCTAAGGGCATTAATGAAATTACAAGCACATGGGACTTTTTAACTTATGTCTCGGAGTGATGGGCGCAGTGGCAGTGCCCCTCAGATCTTTGCGATTTAAGTTCTTAGTGACACAGCAGATGCTATGTATAGGCGTGTCGCTTACCACCAGGTGGGCGACTTGCTCGTCCCGTCACGTAGTCTTATAAAAAAAAAATTGTAACGCTTAAAAAAGTTATCGACTAATTATAATCTTTAAAATTTCACCTTTACACTTTTCACGCTTTATTACACCACAATGGTGTGAATTTTGATTAGACCGTGAATTTACAAAAATGTATAATTGCTTGTAAGGTTGTCATAGTCATTGGATTGCTATCTCCGTACATTATTTATAGTAAGAAAGAGGAAACTACATACGGAGATTGCAATTTTCCGAACATATGAATATGCAACACGCATGAGTTCCTTCGTGGCCTGAACGAACGCAACGCAACGAGGGGTGTTTGTGAATTTTCACAAGAAATCAAAGTAAGAATCTTATAATGTACATATCTTTCATTGGCTTGAATCAGGCTCACACAGCATTCAAAACCACACGGTTTTGAAATTTTACAATTACAATTGGAACTTGGTGTTGGAGTAACGCTTTTTTTGCTAAATTTGTTGTAATACTTAAAATTTCGCTTTTTTATTATGTCAATGCGCCCGACAAGTCCCATGTGCCTGTAATTTCACCTAATTGTAATGTAAATATACTTTTTGTGAAAATACTCCATATTAGTTTGTTATTGATACAAAATATCGAACAAACACAAGGAAAAATCCTTCAGAACATTGACTTACAAATAAATGGACGACGGGTCTAATACAAAAACCACGAAAAAAATGTCCCAAATCAACCTATTTAAACGTAGTGACATGTAAAGGCATATGAAAAAGCTAAATCGTTGAATTTAAATTGTAATGTCATCGCAGTACTGTCTAATTTTGCTTGCTTCGCTGTCAGTCGAACAAACGAAGACTAAAGCGTGAATGACGCTCTGTATACGATTTTGACGCCCTATAAGTTGGGACACTTTTTAGCGCGGACCCGACGTCCATATAATTGTAAGTTAATGCTTCAGAAGCAATTTTTTTTTCATAATACCGAGAGACGGGTCGAACAAGTCGTGACCACAGCAGTTGCAGTGCCACTTAGAGCTTTAAATCAAAAACATCTGAGGGACACTGCCACTGCGCCTATCACCAAGAGACATAAGTTGACAAGTCTTATCTGTAATTTCACTAACACCCTTCAATAAGGGAACGCAGTAATCACAACACACAATTACTGCTTGGCCGCAGAAATAGGTAAGGTGGCCGTTTTTTTTTTATTTATAAAAAATAAAAAATATCCATCGTAGCTGTTGATGTTCGTCTGTTTAATCATAATCAAACTTCTCAATTAATTAATTAAACCTTATTTTATAACTTTATGAAATTAATTATGTACACGTTCCTATTTTATCATATTAATTTCCATTCAATTGTATTGTAATTTGTTGATCATGACATGGTGCTTATTAAATAGTAACTACATTAATTGTATTTTAATGGAATAGACTGTTCATGTTTTGTGTTTAAATTAATATGATTATGTGCTTGTGTCATCCAATGTCTTCAGTGTCGCCTACTATGTTCCGTGTCACGCGTGTTCTGTTGCCGGATCCGCTGAAAACCAGCGTCGTAGCACTTGAAAGTGAGACGACAACAAGCTGAGTGCGTCGCGGTTTCCTTGGCAGCACAGTATGTATTTACTTTCAAACCTTTAGGTTATTATTACTATGATTATCAGTATTATTATAAAGTGCATGTGTACTGTGTTTCAAGGAATAAATGATTTCTATTCTATTCTCCACTGCAACTTAATCCTTTATTACGTTAAAATAAAACTTAATTAAGCAAAGGGTTCTTTAGAGGAGGGTGAAAGGACGTTCATGGGTGTACTTTTATAATAACAATGACAATTTCTTCAATGCTTGATTCCAAGGACCAAAATTCAACACCGTGAAATAGAGAATATTACAATGGGAAACTTAAGCTCCTATAGAAACACAAATTAAATCATTAGCAAAGCGAGATCCTAAATCTGTTCAGTCCCATGGATTCAAATCGCTGACTAATCTCAAACACCAGTGGAAAGGGAAAGAAAAAGCTCCAACAGAGAATAACCAACTTAGCATTTAGAAAAACAAAAGAAACACTGAAATGGTCTGGGCGAAAATACTGACCTGAAGCCAGAAACATAAGTTCAGTTTCAGCCACTAATTTTTGAAAACGTAAGCAGGTTTATTTCCATCACTTAAAGTACACTTTCAAAGTACTAAGATAATAAAACGTTCTGATATTTAGAAAGCTGTTCAAATTTTGAGATATGTAACTGGATGTAGCGCTCTATGTTGGCCATTGACCTTGTGAATCGGGTATCAAACGGGTGCCTCACGGGTCGGATATTTAGCTAGGCGAAAACACGAACGATGAACCAAAGCAATCACAGAATGGTGACCAAGAGGAGCGAAAAGGCCAGTGGCAGTGGGGAAACCAGCACCGGGCCCATAGTTTGACGATGTCAGATTGTACGTTGTCAGATTTGCGGGATCGCACTGGCGTAGAGGGAAGGTGTGGCACAGGACCATGAAAATTAGAGAAGAGGCCTGTACTCAACAGTGGGTTAATGTGGCCTTAATATGATGGTGAAGTAACTTGATAAATGGGAATTTTTAAAACTTGTAGACATTTTGATTTTACATTCTGCACGTAAATGGTAGACACGCTGTAACGGTAAATCTATAATGTCATCAAGATATGCATTTTCCTATTCCAATGTCGACCCGAATAACCCCGTCTTCGACCCTCCCATCCCTTGTACACTTTTCTTCCCTCATTTCCATTCCCTTGTCTACATTCCTTTGAGAAAATACCTTTCTTTCGGTTTTTGCTTATACCTACAATAGATTTCCAATGAATTATGTAGAAAGCAAATGTTTTTTGAAGTTCTGGCGTTTATTTTGGGGAAGAATAACAGTGAATTGAGGTTTCTAAGCGTTTGCTTAAATGGTATTATTGTCTTGTTATTTCTGATCAGGTACTTTCGTGTTTATTTTAAATCGGAAATTATATAACTACTTGCCTCAAAAAAATTTTTTATGATTCTAAGCGAAGAGACGAACCTGTAGTGAGCCTGTTAGTAATCGACACGCAACCCTAACAGTTGCAGTACTACACAGAACTTTAAAATGCTTTGAATACATTGACTTACAATTATATGGACGTCGGGTCCGCGCTAAAAGGTGTCCGAACTTATAGGGCGTTAAAGGGAATAGAGGGTTAAAATCGTATACAGAGCGTCATTCACTCTTTAGTCTTCGTTTGTTCGACTGACAGCGAAGCAAGCAAAATTAGACAGTACTGCGATGACATTACAATTTAAATTCAACGTTTTAGCTTTTTCATATTCCTTTACATGTCACTACGTTTAAATAGGTCGACTTGGGAAATTTTTTTCGTAGTTTTTGTATTAGACCCGTCGTCCATTTATTTGTAAGTCAATGTTTGAATAGCAAAGATTTGAGGGGTCCTGTCACCGCGTCTGTCACCCTGAGATATAAATTGGTAAGTCCTATACCCTTGAAAACTTGAACTCAGTAATGTAAGCATTATTACTTGGCGGCAGAAATATGTAAGGTGGCGCGACCACCATTTTCTCTTCTTACCGCAAAAAGTTATCACCATTAGAGCGATCTATTTAAACATATTTACTTTTGTACCAAAACTAAAATCTGATTAATTATTTAAAAGTTTTTTATTTAGTATTTTACATATATTAATTTATTAAATATTATGTTATTTTTCTATAATATCAAGTGACGGGACGAACAAGTCGTGTACCTGGAGATAAGTTACATGCCTGTCCATAACAGTTGCAGTGCCACTCAGAGCTTTAAATCGCGATCCGAGAGGCACTGCCATGTACTGACAAGTCCCATGTGCCTGCAACAAACTAGAGCAGTAATTTCACAACAATAAATTAATATCATGGTTGTATAACATCATAATATTCATTACAATAATCGAGTATATAACCAGAAGTAGACACGAAATGTCATATAATTTGTTTGAAAACTATTCTGCCGTATCATTACTGTGACAACCGCGCTCCGATTGGCTAGCCCGAGTTCGAAACAATTGACGTGTGTCGTCAACTGTTTCACTTCAAATCGACCAGTTACCTTGAGCTTTCTATAATGGACGAAAATTGCAATATTACATATTTAATATTTAATTACCGATGAAATGTGATTCCGTTTATTTTGTAATTAGATGTTTTGCTGTTTTTCTCACACCACCGAATGAAATAGCCCCCAATTGATAAAGATATTATCTTTATTACAATAAATACAGAATATTTTTTGAAATATACGGAGACGTACACACAGGTCAGTAGTTGGCCTGTCTATATTTCAGTGCAAACGGGAGTTGATATTTATAAGAGCTGTATCGCTAATGTGTTACCAGGAATATATGGCCCTTATTTCGTCTCTATTTCTGGTTATATACTCGATTATTACAATCAATATTACAATTCATAAAGCGACATCTCTGGTACCTTTACCTGGTTGAGTGAACAAAAACATTTATATTTATTTTTTATGTATACTGCTTTGTACTATTTTTATTATTATTGTTTAGGCTGAGGGTTTAAATGACTCCGCCCGTGCTACAAACAATGTTTTTCATCACATTTGCGACGAAATACATACAACGGTAATTTATTTTCACAAACAGTACATAGATATAGTTGTTCACAACACGACATTCACGAATTTTGCAAATGGCGCGATTATTGTTTTTTTTTTAAACAGATTGCCAGCTATTCTTCAAAGAATAATAAATCTGGCACTAAAATGTTATAAAAACCACAGATGCATGCAGCCACAATGTATCAGATATAAAATAAATAATTACCAAATTCTAAAAATACTTTTACTTTTAGAATTTGGACTCCCAAAATAATTTTAGTAAAATATAGTTAAGTTGCAGATGTTTACTGTTTGTATACTTCAAGTTTATGCGACATATAGGTCCAGATTTAACGAGCCTATAAACTTTTTGCATAATCTTAACGTAAAAAATCCGTAGGGCGATAATGTAATAAAAAAACACGCGGGTACAATTTAGGAAATTACGATCGACTTTGCCTGCATGTCATGACACTGTTTACGAGCAAGTGCGATGAAAATTACTATATTCTACTCTATGTTGTATATATATAGTAGTTACCTACACCGGGCATAACAAAATAATTAGTTCAAAACCCGAATATGTTTTATAATGCAGTGTTGTTACAAGTAAATTGTACTTTTCTACTGGAGTCGCACAGAAAATGCTACGAACAAAGTGAACAGATTAGATATTACATTTGGGAACCATTTTGTGAATTTAACAACATTGTGTCATGTTTACATTTCTACCTTTCCAAATAATGTATGTAGGATACTTTTATGACTTGCTGTTAGCTTCCGGTAAACTCTTAAGTTGAGATTTATAAAACAAAAATTTGACTACAATTAAACAAAAATGGCAGCCAGTAAAAGTTGCGTAATTTAGTAGCAGTAGAGCTCCTCGTAACACACCTCGTCCAGGAATGTATTTCCACCTTACCTATTTCTGCCGCCAAGCAGTAATGTCAGCATTACTGCGTTCCAGGTTTGAAGGGTAATGGCGCTGGTGAAATTGAAAGCACATGGGACTTTTCAACTTAAGCCTCTCAGATATTTGAGATTTAAGCTTGGAGTGGCACTGCAACTGTTATAGACTGGCGTGTCGCTTACCATCAGGCGCACGACTTGTTCGTCCCGTCACATGATGTTATAATAATATAAAAAAAAACAGTTAATTTCTACATTGCCCCGACCGGTGATCGAACCCAGGACCTCAGAAATGGTGACACCATCAAAACCGATGCGCAAGCCACTTGAGCACGGAGATCGTCAAAAATTATTTTTGAAAATTTAGTTTTTTTTCTTTCCTTAGTCATTCTATTTACTTGTAATAAAAACCTTCTATATTATTTAACAGGGTTTCCGACAAACTTATTATCGATTATTTGTCAAATGGACATTATCTTCCTTTCGCGGATAATTAATTAAATTCCAAAAAGTTAGATGTCTGCCGATTTTGTAAACTCTATTGTAGAGTTACATCACGATGAAAATTTGTAAATAGAATGGAGTTTATAAACAACTTTTCGATTAATTAATAACCACTAAAACGTCCTTTAAAAATATATACGAATATGCGCTTAGAATAATAACGCAGAGAATGATAGTTTCATATCAAACGAACTGTCACAAGTGAGGCAAAAATCAAATTCACGTAAGCTAGTTTTAGTAGTAGGTTAATTTTCGATTTTAGTGAATATTTATATAAAAATACAAGTTGAAACGCGTTACTTTCTTGTGGAATGTGATGTTAGTATCTATTTTATGTTTGTCTGACGTATTTATACACTCATTTACCGCACATTTCGTCATTTTTAGCTAAATTTCTTGAGCTGTTTGCGGTGCAAGTTGACCTTGAGCACTGACGGCCCGCCCGCTCGTGTAGGCCCTTTGGGAGCGCTTTAATTTGCCTCACTTAGCGTGTGCGGACTAGGTTTCTATGCGTTATTATTCTAAGCATATACGTATATACGTACCATCATATCATCAGCCTTGCCTATTTCAGCTGCCAAGCGGTAATTCGAGCGTTACTGCGTTCCGGTTTCGAAAGTTAAAGGAGTTGGTGAGATTACAGGCACATGAGACTTGTCAACTTTTGTCTCAGGGTGACGGGTGCAGTGGCAGTGTCCCGCAGATCTTTGCGATTTAAAGTGTCACTGCAACTGTTATGGACAGGCGTATCACTTATCACCAGGCATAGAACTTGTTCGTCTAGTGTCTTGGTATCATAAAAATAAAACTAGTGTACGCAATAAACTGCTTATGTCTCATTGTGACAGGCACAGTGGCAGTGCCTCTAAGATCTTTGGGATTAAAAGCTCGGAGTAGCACTACAACTGTTATGGATAGGCGTGTGGCTTACCAATGCACGCCATTTCACCCAGTTCTCAGCGTGTCGTCCTTTCGCAGATCGTCACTCCATCTGCCCAGAAAGCTTTTTATTAGTAGAAAAAAAAGTCTAAAAAAAATTCAAAATTAACGTATCATTTCGACGAAATAATTTTTTAACGTCACAACGTAGAATACGAAATTCTCAATCAACTGAAATAGTTCTCCTCCGTCAAAACTATCACTTATGTCCATCTGTGATAAAGGGGACTATATCTGTAATATGGACATTCTCCTGTTTTGTGTACCCGACATTTCAATTTAATTGTAGCGGTTTTTTCGCACTTTGTTCAGACCTTCATTCACACTTACGTAATCTATAATATTTACCAACATATAAAATACCAATTTGTAGTAATGAATATAAAAAAAGAATCTGGGCCTCCCCGCCATATTGAACGAACTACCATCAACGTTAGTTAGTGTTGAAGTTTTTATTGTAATCGTACTGGCTACAAACTGTTCAATGTATTTTCTTTATGTGACGTTTTTTTATCTGACGTAAAAATAAGATCGTATGTTGTCCTATATTTTTTCATGTTTTCACCCTAAATACATTTACTTACAAATAAATAGACGACGGGTCTAATACAAAAACCACGAAAAAAATGTCCCAAGTCAACCTATTTAAACGTAGTGACATGTAAAGGAATATGAAAAAGCTAAAACGTTGAATTTAAATTGTAATGTCATCGCAGTACTGTCTAATTTTGCTTGCTTCGCTGTCAGTCGAACAAACGAAGACTAAAGCGTGAATGACGCTCTGTATACGATTTTAACGCCCTATAAGTTCGGACACTTTTTAGCGCGGACCCGACGTCCATATAATTGTAAGTCAATGCCTAAATACATAATTTTCAATACAACTATTTATTTATTTCTACTACACTTCGGTTATGGGCCGTCATGTTCCGATAATAGTTGTTGTTTTTCATTTGTGATGTTATTGCGTAAATATTTTTAAACAGTAAAAAAAAACATTTTTTACGCATTATGTCAGTGGGAAGTAGTTGTAATACCATGCCTTCGGGTTCTGGAGCTTCGCTGACATCCATCAGGCCGTTGAGTGGTAAAGATGGTCATTCGCAATGGAAGTTTAAGATGCGCATATATTTGCTACACGAAGACCTATGGACCGCAGTTGTAGGGTACAATCAGGAAGACAAAACATCTTTAGCCGAGAGGAAGAGTAGAGAGCTGACGGTATACACAAAGATGTGTCTAACCCTGGAAGATGGAGCGATCACCCATGTACGACCTTGAAAAACTGCAAAAGAGGTGTGGAATGCGTTAGCAAACGCGTATGAAGATAAAGGTATGGGTAGAAAGTTGGCCTTAGAACGGAAGCTGTATAGATACCAGTTACTTGATTTTAGTTTGATTAAAGACTATATCAATGCCGTCATAAGTACTGCTCAAGATTTAGCAGATATTGGGCGAGTAATAGATAATATGTCTATAGGAGCAATTTTACTTGGTGGACTACCATCAGAATTTGATCCATTCGTAATGGCTTTAGAAAACTCGAGTGTACAGGTAACTTCCGAGTTAGTAAAACAGAAATTGCTTAATGAAAGCGCAAAGCGTGAATCGAAAGAATTGGTTCTTGCTTTGAATGAGAGAATCGCGAAGCCGCATAAAGAAGTAGCGAAGAATATTATTTGCTATAATTGCAAATAACCTGGACACAAGCGACCGGTTTGCCCATTGTATAAGAAAGTCAAACAGAAAAAGAAGGAAAGGAGTAAGAAAACTCTTAACGAGTCTATACCTATTACCGCCTTAGGCGGTGAAGGCAATCTTAGTCCCACAAACTGGTATGTCGATTCTGGAGGCTCTTCACATATGACCTGCTCTAAAGAATGGCTTACCAATTTCAACCCTATGCCAGAGAATAAGGACATAACTCTTGCCAATAATAGAGAGGTAAAGTCAGCTGGCATCGATGAAATGTTGCTTGTAAAAGACAGTAAGTCAACTTCGAGTGGCAATAAAGAAGTTTTGTATGTTCCTGAATTGAGTACAAATTTAACATCTGTAAGTAAGGCTGTTGATAAGGACATTACTGTTGTATTTGATAAGAAAGGTTGTTCTATGTATAAACACGATGGTGTAAAGGTTTTAGGCAAAACAGTAGGTCATGCAACACGCAGCGTTGGTGGCTTGTACAAATTAGACCAGGTACCAATTTACCCGGAGCGTGCTATGGTAACCGAGGCGAACGCTACTTCAAACCTGTGGCATCGTAGACTTGGACACCTGTGCTGCATCACTTTGGAACACCTGCGCAAAGCGAAAGGTATTGAATATTCTTCTTTGATGTGGGCCTTTTGACGTAATATCGTACATACCGACAATGGGGGTGAGTAGGGCAATGCTGAATTGGAAGCGTATTTGGCATTTAAGGATATTAAGCATCAGACTACTGTCCCGTGTTGCCCACAATCCATCGGGGTTGATGAGAGGATGAATAAATCCTTAGTGAAGAAGGTGAAGAAGGCTAGGTGCATGTTAAAAGTAGTAGCCTACCAAAGGCCTTCTGGGAAGAAGCGGTATGTACTGCTGCTTATTTGAAAAATAGATACCCTCATAGAGCTTTAGGAAATCATACTCCATACGAGATGTGGTATAATAGAAAGCCAAATCTCTCTCATTTGCGAATATTTGGTTGTCGTGCATATGTTCATGTACCGTCTTGCAATCGCCAAAAGTTAGACTCTAAAGCAAAACAGTACATTGCTTTGTCCTCACCGGAGGCTGAATACATGGCGTTGTCCAATGCATCCAAAGAAGCAGTGTATTAACAGCGCCTTTTATAAATAAGTGAAATTACAGGTGAGTGCTCGTCAGTAACTATTTTTAACGACAACCAAAGTGCGCAAAACTTGGCACATAATCCGGCTTATCATAGTAGAACCAAACATATCGACGTACGTTACCATTTTATTAGAGAGCTAGTAGACAACAATAAAATAGAGTTATCGTATTTGCCTACGGAAAAGATCTTGGCGGATGTTATGACCAAAGGTTTAGGTCGGTACAAACACCAACGTTGCGTGTCTGACATAGGTTTAAAATGATTATTTTTAATTGCTGTCATGTATTTTTTTAATAAACTTTATCACTGTCATTGAGAGTACAATCAGGTTGAAATATAAGTGCACCTGTCTTTGTACAGTTGTGGAATTTAATTAGTAGCCGTGTCCGATTAAGAAAAGGATGTTGAAGTTTTTATTGTAATCGTACTGGCTACAAACAGTTCAATGAATTTTCTTTATGTGACGTTTTTTATCTGACGTAAAAATAAGATCGTCTGTTGTCCTATATTTTTTCATGTTTTCACCCTAAACACATAGTTTTTAACACAACTATTTATTTATTTCTGCTACAATTAGTAGGATGAAAGACAAACAAAAAAATCTATTGAAAACCTTAACAAAACGATTTTTTTCTGTGGCAGTCGGCCACAGTCGCCTGACTGTGGCCGACTGCCATAGAAATCAATAAATACAATTAAGTATTGACATTTTTATTGAATTGATATTCAATTATTTTTATGTCAAATTAATGCACTAGTTTGTTTTAATTATTAATACAAAGATCGAACACTTAGAAAAAATTCCTGCAATCCGGCCAGATTCGAACCGACGTCTTCTAGCAAACCGTGACAGACGCCAACTAAGCCACGGAATGAATCAGCGGACCTCACGAATTTTTCTACGTGCTTGTTGTCGTATCTTTGTATTTGGTTTTTTAACGACTTTTTAGCCGCAGTTTCATACTTAGGCATTGACCGCCAACAAAATTTTATCCAAAGTCGCATCTACCACACAGTGTTTATGCGTGAGCTGCGGTAAGCGGGGGAGAGCACAAATACCCTTTTAGAGGAAGCGACCACCATAACATCACTTACGTCACCTGATATCGTGATAAAACCCATAGAAGCTGTTCAGAAATGTGAAGCCTGGATCAATTAGTCAACTGATTCCAAATTGACCGGAACTATAAAAAAGGACGATCACATCTAGTTGCAAAATAGGGGCGACATTTATGTGATCTGATACCAAAATGGTGCTATTCGACAGAAAAGCCTAGTTTGGTAATTCCCATTTGGCCGCAAATACTTGTTCAGCTACCTCCAAGGAGAACCCCTCTATTTACGTCATCTGATATCACGATAAATTTCCATGTTAGCTATTACCACTGCGATTTAGAATCACTGATGACAACTTGCACAAAAACTTTCTTAAACCATTGCTTCGAAATCCGTATCCATCAGATTTGTGCACATACGTTTCTTTACGTAGTGTACATCGCCTTGACTACTCGGTTAAACACCGGGCTCCGCACACCAAGTGTTACCAAGCCTAATGAAATTGATCAGACAGCGGACAAAGGTGGCCCATGCATCTGGCGCAGAGAAATGGTAACGTAAGGGATTTGATCCTTTTTCAAATCCTTCAGGTTATTTTTGTCATTCTTGGGATTTGAGGCTTATCTCCATACATCACCATAAATACAGCCTGATATTAACATTTTGTCACAAAGGTAGCAACCGACAAAGTTACCTTTTGACAGTTGAGTTGACGATCACTGTAATGCTCATAATTAATACACAAGATCAAAAATGGTGGTGACCAAAGATGGTAATCTTTAGTGCCAAAGTTTGACGCGAAAGAGCACCATCTACCTTTGTCCCGCCTTCTGTGAGTGTTCCTCCTGGACACAAATTGCAATATCCGATCTGGAAGTCTTTAAATAGGCGTCGTTCTAAGGTTGGCCGGAGTAAGGTCAATTTCTTTTTCTTTTTTTTTGAGTTGAGATACAATTTATAGTCTTAATCTAGAATGTAGATATAGTCTAGAATTTGACCAGATGGGGATTTTCGGATGGTTTTAACATGGATTTTTTGTGCAGGCGCTTCAAGAGATGGCCTGACTCACATCGTACATTGCGTGCCCTAACACCTGCACGCTTGAGTGTTTAATGTCGGCTACTAGTGACGCGATCGGTATGACTGAGTTCTGGGCCACAACAGTATAATGTATGCCACCGTTACGATAAGAAAAAGTATACACAGTTCCTCATATACTGGTTTTATTCTTATTATAGCAAAGCTCTAAAGCCATGTAATAATAATTACAATGGCGCACAAGATCACTGATATGCGAGATGTGGCCTACACAAAAATAATTCCTATTCAGTCAATTATCCGTGACTATGGAACCTGTAAAAAGCTCCAAACGTTGGTTGGTTTGAAAATACAACTACTTATACGCGATTTACAATCGGAAAAATGTTTCATCTCCAATAAATTCCAATAGTTTTGCCCACAAATAGGTTAATTCCAGCCAGGCTAACTAACAATTGAGGTGGTTGGAATTATGTGGCGTAGCGCTTCCAGCTAAATACACAATAAATACCGGTTCTGGACCCCGAGTTTCTGATCTCCACCGACTGTGCCATAAACACTGCTGGACATAAGCTCTAATTCTAATTCCCCTGAGCACGTCTACTCTCCCGGTTCTGTGCCGCATCCAGCCGATACCGGCCACTTTTCCATAGTGCCGTAAAATGCCTCATAGACAACGTTTGCTTTGACGTGGTAGCCACTCCACAACAAGTCTGCCCCATCGATCATCAGTCCTCCAACAGACATGTCAGGCCCACTGGCACTTAAGCTTACTGATTATATAATAAATAATTATAACTTTTTTATAAAAATAACACCGAAATCAAAAATTCGTGGAATTACATCCATTTGCTAAGTTTTATTGAAATCGGTTACCGGAAAGTGCACGAAATCGGATTCATTTTTCCCCTATTTTGCCACCCTTAGAGGTGAAATATTTTCTTCAAATTTGAATGAGATCTATACTAAGGCACCCTCAAATTAAAAGTAAAAAAAAGTCGAATTGAGAACCTCCTTTTCTGAAGTCGGCTAAAAACACTTTTGACATATGATCACAAGTGACTTTTATTATACCAAAGGTACGATACTAAAGTTTGTTCACCTTGTTAGGTATCGTGTTGTGTTCTAGTTTGATTAGTTGATGTCCAAAGTAGGGTCAAACAACATTAGTAACGAGCGCGCTCGCACAACTATCCCCTTAATAATTGGCATGAAAAGTCAATAAATCACCAAGGAGCAGGACATTATCGTCCTAAGCTCCACGGAAGACGGTCGCAGCGAACCGAGATGGCTATTAGACAAGCGGAACTTGAGCGAAAGAGAATACGTGACCGTCAGCCGTTGAGATAGCTTTAAAAATAATACGTGATACCGTTTTCATTTGGTGTCTTAGGGCCTAGACTAGTAATTTACACAGGGAAACATCTTTTAGTTGTATATTTTCATTTAATTCATTTTTCGATTTTCATGTTTCATTTAATTCATTTTTTTCAATTTTCATTTAATTTCAAAAGCGACATCTCTAGCCGAGACAGGCTGTAAAGGTAATCTAACTGGGTAACAAAATTCTTTCACATAATGCTCATAGATGGCGTTACGGCCAAAAGTCATTGAAAAACCAAATACAAAGATACGTCAACAAGTATATAGAAAAATTCGTGAGATCCGCTGGTTCGTTCCGTGGCTTAGTTAGGATAGCGTCTGGCACGGTATATTAGGAGACGTCTATCTGTTAGAATCCGGCCGGATCGAAAGAATTTATTCTGAGTGTTCGATCTTAGTATTAATAATTATCTTTTAGTAATATTTACCTTACCAACTAGTAGGTAGGCGAATTTACATCTCATTTACAATTTCTTTGAATTATAATAGCCATAGACGTGATACACTGCGTATTAGTAGAAGACAGAATAATAACGCATAGAAACCTAGTCCGCACAAGCTAAGTGAGGCAAATTCAAGCGCGCCAAAAGGGCCTACACGAGTGGGCGGGCCTTCAGTGCTCAAGGTCAAGTTGCACCGCGTACAGTTCAAGAATTTTAGCTAAAAATGACGAAATGTGCGGTAAATGAGTGTAAAAATACGTCAGACAAACATAAAATAGATACTAACATCACATTCCACAAGGAAGTAACGCGTTTCAACTTATATTTTTATATAAATATTCACTAAAACCGCAAAATTAACCTACTACTAAAACTAGCCTACATGAATTTGATTTTTGCCTCACTTGTGACAGTTCGTTTGATATGAAACTATCATTCTATGCGTTATTATTCTAAGGTAGAAGAGTTGAAACATAATGTCTTATGTCTCAGGGTGACGGGCAAAGGTAGCAGTACCCCTAAGATCTTTGCGAGTAAAAGTTCTAAGTGACACTGCAACTGTTATGGATAGACGTGTCGCTTTACACCAGACGTACGACTTGTTTGTCCCGTCACTTGGTTTTTTTTTAAACAATAAAAACTACAACTTTACCACCATACTGACTAGACTGCTAATCTAATGTAGTCGGGTATTTAATACCATTGGTACACCAGATGTCGCCAAGAGTACCAAATAGCTATTTTTGTAACTAGAACTACAAATTATCTAGGATGATCTCTGTGACACTTCACAAAATTCTACATAATATAACCTTATAACGACGTCCACTAATTTACGTATTTTATAAACTATTTTTATAAGTCTCGCTTTTAAGTGAATAACTTTTATTTATGCAAATATGTAAAATGAAAGTAAAAGTAACACCAAATTAGTGACAAATGAGCAGAGAAACAGTTTTTTTATATTTTTTTTACGACAAAGGTTACTTCTTTTTTTTATTAATAATTTTGGCTTGGCTACAAGTCCTTTGAGCCATGTCTTCGTTCAATTATGTTTCTGTAAATATGGCCGTCACAAAGAGGATAGGCAATTTGTGGCGGCGTGTTTGGATTGACTCGGGATTCCTTAAAACCGGCCGATACGGGTGTTTTAATTCGAGATTCGTATAATTTCGCGTTTTAATCTTCGATTAAGGCACAATAGCACTATCCTATTCCACTTTAAACTAGATTTCACAAAATAATTGAAAGTCAAAATAAAAACAACACTTTTCCCTCCAAAAGGTCCAGAGCGAATCACTTTTTTTTTTTTTTCCATAAAGGAAAAGGCAAAGGTTTTACACTATACAGCTTAATGCTCACTCAGTTCTAACAGAGGGCCAGTCAGATCTACAAAAGTATTAAGTTTACATTAATATTATTGCACTAGTTTTTAGTAAAAGTTTAGTTAAACTATCGTTTTTAATTAAAGATCGATTAGTGCCTTTTTCAATTTTACAAATACTTTCTTATGCTCACTCAATCCGCATGTTTTTAAAGGGAACGATTTCTTAAGTCCCAAATAAGTTAATTAAATTTCGTTTATGTCTAGATTTAATAAAAGTTACATATGAATTTGTAAAATATAAAACAAGCCACTAATGTGAAACGTTTTTGAATAATAATTATTTTTAAGTGCTCACTCAATCCTCCAATTTCTGAAAAGTAACAAACGTCAATATCTTTGGATTGGTAAGTATAACAGAGATTATAATTGGTAAAGTTTTAGTAGTAATTTACTACTAAATATCTGCCATTTCGTTTTGATTATTTAATTAGAAAGATATTCGTTTTTTATTACATGTATGAAATAGCCCTCATTTTAGCTAGTAGCCATTTTGCGAATTGGCCATTCATCGACTAAGCCATGAAATATGAAATGAAAATGTATAATGGAAGGTGACCACACGTTATGAAAATGCCAAAATGAACTTGTAATTTACGTACGTTATGTATTAATATGAAGTGTTAATTATTGAGTATACTTACGTTATAGTCATCATAACAACTTCATTATCATTCAAACGAACAAATACGGGCTCAGACTCCATTGTTATATTATTTAGGTGTTTATTGAATATTGGCTATAGAAAATAATTCATTTAAGAACTGTAACTACAAACTCGCGCCAATTTTTTTCACTCGTACTTTTTTATGACATGTGTATGTACGGACAACGGCACATCAGACTACACATTTTTGTTCGAAAATCGCCTCCATTGCAACGGAACAAGATACGTCAATGTGTAGACCTACCGGAAATCGAACCCAGGAGCTCCTCGTCCAGCGCCCAGGGTATAGACCGTTGGGCCATCGAGGTCGTATTAGAGCGCATTTTCGCACTTTCGTTTTAACAAACATTAGAATAGTGAAGGGAAAGGGAATTCCAGAACGATTCCAAATTTTAATTAAAACTTTTATATATATATGTATATTTATAATACAAAAATTATGTACATATATTTAGTAAAAAAATATATATATAATACATAATTTCAGTAAAAAAGAAGATATCCATAATATTAACCTTAGAACTAATTCCAAACTCGTGGTACCACGATTTCGTATAACTAAGGTAAATGATTCTTTTATGAGGAACTGTATACGTTTTACAATAAGCTTCCGGAGAATATAATTATTAAGATTATCGTTTCCTAAGTTCAAAACTTACATTAAAAGTATTTTAATTGAAAAGTCATATTACAAAATTGAGTATGTTTTAGATAAAGAAGTATAGAATGACAACAAGAGTCTAGATTCCACACAATTATGATTCAAAGTGTATTCCATTTAAGAGGGAGCATGCCAAAAAAGTTTTGATGTTGGCTCCGCCCAAATTTGTGAAACAAATATATGCCTGAAGTTCGCGTGACATGCGACAGGAGATATTGAATTTTGCGCATTAAAAGTACCAAATTCGTTTTAGCGGAAGAACTCTAAAACTAAAGGGATTAAAAAAAAATCCGTGGCGACAGTTCTCGATCATGCATAAATATAATTAATTATCTAATTTTTGTCCTAATAACCTGTAGCATTTCAAGGATGAATCTAAAAAATGTGAAAATTAGAGGTCATTTCGTGATTTTTATCTATCGAGGAAACTTTATTGTTTTATGTTTCTGATTATTGTCTATTCTTGAATATATCGTGTAGTTACTCATACAATATTTTATTTTTAACTTTAAAGTGGATATACCCCTCAAAAATCAAATCGAAGATTAGGAATTTTTCCTCTGCTCCCTCTTAAGTTTATTTAAAAAGAGCAATCCCTAGGGTTTCTTGCTCGTTCTTATCAGGGAGGTCAGCGTAGTGAACGAGCAGTAGTTTAAAAAGTAGCTTGAAAATGACGTTTTCAAGTGTAAAGTTTTACCTATGGAATAACTGATTATTTAACTTTGACTTTGATACAAAAAAACGACCTGAAAGTTCATGGAATTACATCTGTTTGCCAAGTTTTGTTGAAATCGGTTACCGGATTCATCTCCTAGTTTGCCACCCTTATAGGTGGAATATTTTCTTCAAATTTAAATGGGACCAACACTGAAGTACTCTTTCCAATAAAAAAGAATCACCAAAATTGGTTTACAAAACTTTGAGAACATCCTCCTTTTTCGAAGTCGGTTAAAAATAAATACCCAGAAACCAGAAAAGCGTATGACAAAAAGGAATGCTGAAGGTGGTCAGCATTGTCACACTACACAAGGATTATTTTCTGTCGACTACGATTAATCACGGCATACACGCAATTACGAATGCCCGTTATACTGCATGCATGAAACTTGGCTTATTCATTACGCGTACTCTGTGTGTAGTTTCAATGAAATACGTTTGCGCACGTTATTAAAGCGGTATTCTATTATTTGCTCGCGAATCCTCGCTAAGTGGGACTTCTCTTGTAAATTCCATTTAAGCTTCTCCTATCTGTAGATCTTAAGTCGGAAATATTTTCTGTGAAACAGATCTTAAGAGGTTGGAGTTCAATGTGAGAGGTCAACTTTTCATGCTATTTAATTCGGTAGAAAAGTGTAATTCGGACGGTATGTTCCTGAGATGTTGTGTTTGCAAGCTCTCGTGTATTAATAATTTTTTTCTTTTTATAATATCAAGTGACGGGACGAACAAGTCATGCGCCTGTCTAAAACAGTTGCATTGCCACTCAGAGCTTTAAATCGCAAAGATCTGAGGGGCGCTGTCACTGCGCCCGACACCCTGAGACTGAATAGTCCCATGTGCCTGTAATTTCACCAGCACCCTTACCCTTCTAAACTGGAACGCAATGCTAACAGTGCCTACAGAAATAGGTAAGGTGGAAGTACTTCCATGGACAAGCTCTTTCACAAGAGCTCTACTAC
>NW_020653853.1:2330216-2417540 GCF_003589595.1 Hyposmocoma kahamanoa
TATCCAGCTGGACTCGCTGGGCTAGAGCTATCCCAACTGAGTTACGGAACTAGTTAACAGACCTTACGAATTTATCTATGTGCTTGTTGTAGATTTTTCTTTTTGTTTTTTTTTTATGATACCAAGTGGCGGGACCGACAAGTCGTGCGCCTGCTGTTAAGCGACACAGCTGTCCATAACAGTTGCAATACCAATCAGGGCTTTAAATCGCAAAGAACTAAGAGACACTGCCACTGCGCCTAACTAGAGACATAAGTTGACAAGTCTAATGTGATTGTAATTTCATCATGGTTTAGTTTTAACGGCTTTTGCCATAGCGCCATCTGTGAGAAACCTAGGTACCTAATGCTTCACTCACTCAGGTGCCTTTACAGCTACCACTAATGCTCAAGCCACACAGACGCGGCCGCGAAAGCGTTCCGGATGCGCGAATTTTTGTAATGTACTAGTTTGGTATTGACACGTCAGACGCGCGTTTCAGTGTGACAGGGTTCATAAACATGTACATTACAAAAATTCCTGCGCCCAGAACGCTTCCGTGGCCGCGTGTAAGGAATGTACCATCGGCTAGAGGCAATAAATCGGCTGTTGTCAGCCGCGCATCTGTCTTGCGTTTGTTTTGCGGTATTTGTTTATAGTCTATATTTATTGTATGCGATAAACAGTGTCATTTTGGACGCAAAAACTAAGTTCGACACTTAAATTTCTACAGTCAAAATCATGAACCCATTTTATTTATTTAGTCTTTTTGCACAATACATTAATATACAAATGGTAGACTTAATGCCATAAGGCATTCTCTACCAGTCAACCATTGGGCCCAACAGAACAAAAAATATCATAAGGGTAAATTTTATGATTAATATTTACAGTATAAAATAAACATAATACAGCATAAATAATATACTTATATAATAAACAATACATATATACAACAAATATACATAATATATATATATACATATATATATAATATATAGTAAACATAATATTAATTAATAATATATAAGTAGGTACCCATAGCAACATTATGAAGAGTCTTGATCTAGAAGTTTATCAAAAAGATAATTGCGCAACACGCGCTTGAAAGATAATTATCTTACTAAGTTTAGTCTGAGCTTGTCTTATATTTAGCGGGAGCGCGTTCCAAAGGCGGGTTGCATGAAGGGCAATTAGATACAAAATCAGTACGGTGAGAAAGAATAGAGAGCTTGAAGCTACGGCAAGATCGAATTTCGCAACCCGTTCGCAACCCATTTTGCTTTACCGTTAATTAAAATGTAGTTGGTTTACACCTAGGGTTTTTTTGCCTAATCACGGGAAGAATAAGTCGGGCGCGTGATATTATTAGCTTTAAGTCATAAAGTTCTGAGTTCTGTGCAGAAATTGGTATGGTGGGTGACCGCGGATCTTCAGAGCGATCATGGTTTCTTAGGTCATACAAACTTAATACCAAACTAAACTAGCAAAGTTGTGACTGATCGTTATTATCGTTATTTTTGTTCAAAATAAATAAATCCCGTATTCAAACCGTTAAGCACATCGCTAACTTTAGCGGAATGTATCAATGGAGTTCGGGTGGCAATGGGGAGTGAACAAGACTAAAGCAAATGTTCTTAAGTTTATTAAAACCAACAAAGTAAAATTACGAACGAAACACAGAGAAATCAATGACAAATCAGGAAGGCGCCAATAACACACTGTTAAAAAGACTATAACAATATAAAATATGTACAAAGAGATTTGTAGAGACTTCTGAGATTCGCTACGCTGAGAGAGGTTACACTTGCAATTCATAGGCGATTGCATCGATACAAACGCGCAATTGCATCGATATAAACGCGCGAATGCATCGATATAGTCATTTATTTATTGTGTTGAATCATTTATTCCAAAATCGTTATGGGTTTATGGACATTGTTTGGTTTTGTCCATTGTAAATTTAAAAGTGAAATTAGTGATACATGAAATAAATAAATTACTTAATTAATTTAAAACGTGCATCACGTTTGTAACGCGTTTGGATCGCATTTGCATCGCTGCATAAGGACGCGAGTGTGTTACCGCTCTAACTATTAGAAATGTTTTAAGCAGCTGAATAACTCCTTGTTCGTTCAAGGAAGTACTGCACGTGATACCTGATTCTGGCCCCAAGCACTAACGTAAGCATTACTGCGTTCCGGTTTTGAGAGTAAGGATGTTGGTAAAATTACAGGCACATGGGACTTGTAGACCTTCAGTCTTTGCGATTTAAAGTGACACTGCAACTGTTGTGGACAGGTGTGTCGCTTACCATCAGGCGCACGACTTGTTCGTCTCGTCACTTGGTATCATAATAAAAAAATTGTAAATAACCTGCTCATGCCTATGAACTCGCACGACGTTATTTTGAGAGTAAATTTCCACCTTGGAGTAAATTGATAGCTTGGAGTAAATTGACGTTGTTGTTTTAGAATAAATTGATGTTATTTTTTAGAGTACATTGAATTTTTTTCAAGTAAGTACTGCCTCCTTAGCTATTTTTGCCGTCAAGCAGTAACGTGAGCATTACTGCGTTCCGGTTCTGAAGAGTAAGGGAGCTTGTCAAATTTACGTCTCACTACATGAAACAAATTATTTATATATGAAATTTATCTCTCTTATTTAAGCATAATAAAATTATAAAATAATTTCGTTGATAAAATCTTTAAATTGAATATCTCACTAAAAGGGTACTAACGCTTTTAGTAGAAAAACTATTTGTTTTTATATCATTCCAGACACAACTTATGTTTGATTGCTCAACTCCTACCCTTTCATAGCGAAAGCGTAGACTCACATCCTCATTCCGTATTCATGAACTCAAATTATATTTGTATTTCCACCCTAACCTGCATATTCGCTTTGCTGAAATTCATCTGCGAAAATATTACCGCCTTTGACTTTAGAACGAAGTAATAATAGAAGGTGAAAGTTGAAATTACTCATTTGTAAGCATGAACAACTTGATAAGGAATTGTTTTTTTTATTTCACTGTGACAAATTTTTGAGGCAGCAAAATTATCATATTCAAACATTGACCTACATTCAAATGAATAATGACAAAAAAATAACATAATTTTTTAACAAATCAAAAGGTGATCATAACTTTTTTGCGTGAATCCTAAAAATGCGACACCTAGACGTTTTTTGCTACTAATAAATCTTTGCTATTTAAAGTTCAGGCAGGCAGGCGTGTCACTTAACATCAGGTACATAACTTGCTAGTCCCGTCACTTAGCACCGTAAAAAAATATTCAATTTACCCTAAAAAATAACGTCAATTTACTTCAAACTACCAATTTACTCCAAGCTATCAATTTACTCCAAGCTATCAATTTACTCCAAGGCATCAATTTACTCTCAAAAATAACGTCTTGAAGACATGCATGCATGCACGAGCACACATTTTTTTTTATGATACCAAATGACGAGACGAATAAGTCGTGCGCCTGGTGGTAAGCGACATGCCTGGTTATAACAGTTGCAGTGCCACTTTAAATCGCAAAGATCTAAGGAATCCTGCCACTGCGCCCGTCGCTCTGAGACATAAGGTGACAAGTCCCATGTGCTTGTAACTTCACCAGCACACTTACCCTTCCTTGGACGAAATCTATCACCATTGCTACTAAAATATTACAATAGCGCTATCAAAGTCAACTACTGATAGAGACAAAAATTTCTCGCGAGTTTTGTCTATTTATGATAAAAAGTCAACAGGAATATGTCCAATTTTTTCAATAAAATATATGAATATGCATTTGACTATTCCAAAGCGGCAAAATTCTGAATATCGTGATTCTCATTTCCTGTCCGAAATAAAAGGGACTAAAGGGTAAGAAATAATTTGTCGCACGACCAACATCAAAGATAACCACAGTGAATGGGTCATCGTTCAATAATTGTTGTCATTAAACAGAATTTTGGGTGCGGTTTTATTTTTTATTGAAACGACAATGGGACCCATCTTATTCATAGGCTTTTAGAAATAAGATTTAGCCCCTGAACACTTTCTTCATTCTTGAATACTCGTTTCAACCAGCCAAACTTTGAATTTAAAAAAATACTGAAAAACTTTCTTTTCACATGCTGATGCGCCTTTCAAGGCTCAAAAACAACAAACTTATTCATTCTTATAATTATTAAAACAAATATCGCACATAATGAAAAATTATTTCAACCTGACTGACTGGTTTGTGCCAAACCAGGGCTACCGCTATACCAACTCAGTTACAAATCGAGTCAGCTTACCTTTTCTCTAAGTGATTGAGATCTTTTGTATTGGGTTTTTTCGGCTTTTAACGCCGTGAGCGATACAACTTGGCTTACAACTATCAGACTCTGACGTGAGATGTCGCTGTATTAATAATTGTGATATTGGTTTTTATTGAATATGAAGATGATATTTTTTTTATTTTTTATGAAATTACTTCACTAGTTTGTTATAATTTATTAATACAAAGATCGAATAGAGAGAAAAATCCAAAAAAAACCAGGACCATTCTCTATCTTTAATCGTATTCTGCTATCTTCTGGGTAATTTTAGAAATACAATCTAAATTTAGTTCGATGGTCTCTTCGTTCAAAGTCGTGTGTATGTGAAGACCGAAACATATGAAAATCTGTCCTGTCGAGCGATATACGGTGGGTAAGGTAACATATTTCAAACTAACTGTAAATAAGATTTGGCTGCTTTGTAAAGATCTGTGTAGTTTTAGCACTATGGTTATCATGGTTTGTTTAAAAACGTGTATATTGATAAATTTTTGTATTTTAATAATATCTAAAATATTATTAATAATTCAATACTCGTGTGTTTTGTACCTAATTATAATAAAAAGTATCTAATTGATATGTCCAATAGTAATGGATTCTATAAAAATATTCGATTTCATACTATTTAATTGTTAAGTTTCGTTATAGATAGTTATTGGATGTGGTCGATACAGAGCTGGCAACACCAGCTGTGACAGTTGTCCGTTGTAATGTTGGTAGTAGTAGAGTCATCATCAACCCAACTATACGTCTCACTGCTGGGCACGGGTCTCCTCTCAGGCGAGGTTTTAGGGCATAGTCCGCCCCGCTGGCCCAATGAGGGTTGGGGACCGTCTTAGACGTACAGGTAAATTTCAAATTAAACTTCGCACATAAATTCCGAGAAACTCAAACGTGCAAGCCCAGATTCGAATCCACGATCTCTGCTTAAGAGGCGGTCAAACATTATTATGCTACCACGACTTAGAAGTTGACATTTACATTTACACTCATGTTAATTTGCAATTGTAATTTTCGTATTTTATAGATTTTGAATCGTTAGTTTAAAATTACGTAAACGATTGTAACTCAAACCGAGAAACAGAAAAGACATTTTCGCGCGCATGGCAATAGTGAAACCATCTTTATCGGAGGTGTTTTAAAAGGTTGAGTGGCACGGACTGGTATTCTGTTCCAGATTTTCGACCAAATAAGTGAAAAAGGATTAATTATACTCATAGACGTGATAACGGAAAAACTTTACAAATGCGTAATAAATGTTTAAGTAATTAGACCCCAAAGACAAGTGATTTATTACATGATGAAATACAAAAACCTATACGATTCACCAATTGGACGTTTTTAATGAACTTAAAACTTTCCCGTCTATTCTTTTTTAAACGGACCACAGACAGTAGTAGTAAAACTATAGGCCTTAGCCTGCTAAGACCTCTTATTGGTCGTACTGCCAGATCTTATATTGTAATTTTTCTTCAATAGTCTAATTTTCTGACATTTTTACGAGGGAAAACGTTATATCTTTACGGTAGACATTTTGAACTTTTTTTTTTAATTTATTAAGGCTTTGGCAAAGCCATCAACCTAAACATGAAGTTTAATTATGTTTCTGTAAATATGGCCGCCACAAAGAGGATAGGCAATTTGAGGCGTCGTGCTTGGATTGACTCGGGATTCCTTAAAACGGGCCGATACGAATATTTTAGTTCGAAATTTGTACAATTTCGCGTTTTAATCTTCGATTAAGGCACAATAGCACTATCCTATTCCACTTTAAACTAGATTTCACAAAATAATTGAAAGTCGAAATAAAAACGACACTTTTCCCTCCAAAAGGTCCAGAGCGAAATCACATTTTGAAACTCTTAACCATAGACCTTAGAGATTGGAAAAAAAAATCTAAGCCACAGACAGTGGCAGTAAAATTTTTCGTCCTTCGGCAAGGTCAAGGCATAGCCATACCGTGGCCCAAACCTTAGTTTTTATTTCCAATCATTTATTTATCTGATATTTTTCGCGGGCTTTCCGGGTGATGTCGTAACCTGTGGTCATAACAAATATGACCATGGACAATATAACATTTTAAAAGAAAAAAGTTCTATTTTTTGTTTAAAGTTAGCCTCTGGCAAAAACCGCCCGAACCGTTTTAAGTTATTGAACTTGGATGGAAGACATTTGGAAACAGTAATACGCCACAACTTTATTAAAATAAGTAAGTATTAGTACTTATTTAGATAAGCGACACCATGCTGATACAATTCTAACACATCCACAAACATCTGCCAATGTTTACCTACTCAAGCTTGATATTCAAGCCTTGCCTGCATCAAGTTGACACTACCCTTGACTCTGCCAGACTTGTCTACCCATCAGATTACAGATACATTAGGTTTATATAAACAGCTCTTATATCCGCTACAAAAGTGCGGATATCTATCTGATGATACTGGAATGCACGTCAAGTTTTTCTCTATTAATAGATTACAAAAAATTGTATGTTGTAATTAGAAGTACAAGTATTGAAATAAAAATGAGTAATCTCGCACTATGTTTGGTTTGGAGTTCAAAACTCAATACTCCAATACTCACGGGGAGAAAACCTTATGGAAAAAATAAACAACCGACTATATACAAAAAATACTGAACCGTACCTAATCGTAAACCTTTGATAGTTTAGAATTCTAGTTTAAAATTCGATTCAAATATAAATAATTTAATTTCGGATTTGGATAATTTCAATTTAACGGAGAATCTTGTCGGGGCTTAATACATGGATCAAACTCTTCTCTTACGATTTTGCAACAAAATATACACAGTATAAATAAAAACTATGATGGTTTGTGTGTCCTCCTAGCTCGCCTGCAGTTTACTTGTGATGTTATCGTGTTATCGGAGTGTTGGCTTTCGTGTGTTCAAACACTACCGATTATTGAGGGTTATACGAATTTTAGAACAACTTATAACTACAACCAAAATGATGGTGTAGTGGTTATGGTCCAGGATAGGCTGAAGTTTAGAGTGGAGGAGCCTCGGTTGTTGGACGCTAACTGTCTTCTAATCAAAGTTGGTAACGAGATCGCATTACTGGCTGTGTACCGTCCCCCTTCCTTTGCAAACACTGATAACTTTCTGTCTTCACTCTCCGTTGTGCTCTCTGATCTTGCATCTTTTAAAAATATAATACTTGTGGGTGATATTAATATCAATATCTCTGAAAGTAATGAAAATTCTTCAAACTACTTAGATGTTCTTTCATATCGCGGGATGATTCCTGCTTTCAACTCACCTATTAGGGGTAACAGTTGCTTGGATCATATTATTATTAAAACTAAATTTTCGTCACAAACATTCATTCTGTCTTCGGCCGTTACCGATCATGATGCGATTTTATTAAATCTTGTGACAAGACACCAAAACTACCACAACAAACGTTTAACTGTTAATAAAATATGCTATGATGGCCTTGAAAGGGACTGTAAAAGTATGGATTTTAGCCCTGTACATTTGTGTGAAGATCTTAATAATGCTACCATTATACTTATTGAATATATACAGAGGTTAATTTTTAACAATACATTACACACTAGAACCCCTAAAAAAATTAACTACGACGAAACCCTGGATCACGGTAGGCTTGCTGAGGTGTATTAGGCATAGAGACAGAATGCATGTAAAGCTCAGAAAGGGACCTAGCAGCGATGTTTTCTCTCTTACTTATAAGCGCTACAGAAATCTCTGTAACAACATATTAAAGAAATGCAAACATCAATATGAGAGGGAACAGCTCTGTGCGGCGAGGGGTGACGGCAGGAAGCTCTGGAAGTGCATCAAAAATATTACACATACTAACCGGCCTAGGGATTCACCTCATGAACTTCTTTCTTTGGAATCCACTCCTGTTAAATCATTAAACATTGTTAATAATTTTTTTGCTCATGTTGGTGCTGATTTGGCCAGTAAATTTGCTCCAAATATCCCTCCGTTTCCTCCGGATGCTTTGGTCTCTCATCTCAATGCTGACTCTTTTGTTCTTACGAACACATGCGAAGAAGAAATTGAAAAACTAATACTTAACCTAAAGACTAGTTGTAGTGCCGGGTGGGATGGAATAACCAGCAAAATACTAAAAGCTATAAAAAATGAAATTACGCCCCCCATTGCAAGACTTTTCAATAGGTGTCTAGAGGAAGGAGTCTTTCCTAAAGCACTAAAAAAGGCAACTGTCATCCCAATTCACAAGGGTGGGAAGAGAGACTGTATATCCAATTATCGGCCGATTTCTATTCTGCCTTCATTATCCAAACTACTGGAAAAAATTATCAATTCTAGGTTGATCGGGTTTCTGAAATCAAAAAACCTTATCTCAGAGGCTCAATTTGGATTTAGGGAAGGTAGGTCTACAAGTGATGCAGTGCATTTATTAGTAGACTTTATTGTCAAAAAACTAGATAGTAAACAAAAATGTCTCACTATCTTCTTAGACCTGGCAAAAGCCTTTGATGCAGTATCTCTTCCCATACTTGTGTCAAAACTGGAAAAGCTAGGAGTTAGGGGCAAACAGTTGCGATTGTTGCAGAGCTATATTTCCGATCGTTCCCAACGAGTAAAAATTGACAATGTCGTGAGTGATGAGTGTTCGGTGGGTTTCGGTGTGCCTCAGGGAAGCATTATTGGTCCCTCTCTGTTTCTCTGCTATATTAATGACCTGTGTGACATCAAAATTGAGAATTGCAAAATCATTACATACGCCGATGACACAACACTTACGTTTTTCGGAGACACTTGGGATTCGGTGTTTGCCTCAGCACAGAGAGGATTTAATATAATTTGTCACTGGCTAGCTTTGCATACCTTAACTTTAAATGTGTCTAAATCGAAATATATGACGTTCTCCATACGTAATGATTACACACTGGATAATACTCGCCACTGCATAGTTGCTCACTCCTGTTTCAGCTCATTGGATTCAGACTGTGCCTGTACGCCCATAGAAAATACGAAGAGTATTAAATATCTTGGTGTCACCCTGGACAAAAATTTGTTGTTTGACGAACATATTTCAAATCTTGCCCAAAAAGTTCGAAAATTGACTTTTATTTTTAAAAATTTAAGGCATGTTAGTGATCCTCAACTTATAAAAATAGTATATGTAGCGCTGTGCCAGTCTGTGATTGGTTATTGCATAACCGCGTGGGGCGGAATACCAAGGACGCGTATGTTGGAACTTGAGAGATCCCAGCGAACTATCCTTAAAGTTGCACTACTTAAGCCACGTCTTTTCTCTACTACACACCTTTACTCTGAGGCCGGTGTGTTGACTGTGAGACAGCTGTATGTCCTTTCTTCCATCTTGCGACAGCACGCACAGATAGATTTTGCTCCTGAACACATCTTATCCCAGAGACGTCGGTTTTTTATGGTTTGTGACGTAGTATCGGTCAGAACATCTTTCGCTCAGAGGTTCTTTGTGTTTCAAGGTGGTAAATTGTATAATACAGCAAATAAAATACTGTCCATATTTTCCAAGTCTAAGCCAGAGCTTAGGAAGACTGTGACGGGCTGGTTGCTTGCACTCAATTACGAGGAAACTGAACATCTCCTTCGTGCAGTGTATTAACATACACACACACACACACACACACACACACACACACACATACACAATATTTTCACAGGTACACATATAGTGAATCTTATGTGTACATTTTCTAGTAATTGTTTTTTAATTATTTTCTTTTCGTTTTCTTGAATGAACAATGCGGTTTAATTTAATATTAGTTTATCAATATTCTATTTTCTTTATAATATAAAATATATATATATATATATACCGGAGGTTTATTATGTACCGCTTATAAATTTTTTGTAGTATTATTACTTTGTATCATACAACTGTTTCTGATTACTGGCTGTACTATGACCGAGAGGCGGAGCCAGGAGTGCCATAGCACAGGTTACACCTAGTTTGGGCTCCTGTCTCCCATTTTCATGCTCTATTTAAATTTATTTTTACATCTATCTTGTACATTTTGGGAGAAAATAAATGATATTATTATATATTATTATTATTATATATAGTAACGGGGGTCAACAATGGATGGCGTAAATACACATATTTATTATGTAAATAATCTCAGTACAGAGTACTAAAAAACTGACCTCAAAAGTACATGGAATTGCATCTATTTGCCAAGTTTTATTAAAACATGGGGATGTTTAGTTTGCCACTATACAGGACTCGACTCAGGAGATAATAAAAATCGGTTCTCACTACTCAAAGTATATTGAGAGAGAAAAACACCTTGAATTGGAGAATAGCAAAACCAACCATTAAAATAATTGCTCCTTAAGTAAAATTTAGGCGCTATTTATAAAAGTCAATGTTCATGCGTGATCAGCCACCCTTAGAGGAGGATGATTTTCTTCAAAATGAAATGGGACCACTATGGAAGTACCCCTTTTCCAACAAAAAAGAATCATGAATATCGGTTCGCAAATACCGGAGTTATCGCGTAACATACATACAAAAAAAAAACATACAGTCGAATTGAGAACCTCCTTTCTTTGAAGTCATGAAATGAAATAAGTGCGCATTTGGCTTCCATCGCATTTGATGGAAAGTGACGATGAGGTAGACGATGAGGTAGACGATGTAGCATGCACAGCTAAATAATCCCTATTCACACTCGCCTTTAAAAAGTCCAAGTCATAGCGTCTGGGGAACAAGTCCGCAGGCAGGAAATTCCACTCCCTACTCGCTCGCCACATAAATGTCGAAGCGAAACGTTTCGTGCGAATCCTGGAAATATCCACAACATAGGGATGGAACCCCTAGCCCTAGCCCACGTCTAGTCCTCTGATGATGGAAAGGAGAAGGCCGAATCAAATTATGCAATTACCCGCTCACGCGATGCGCTCATTCTACCGCAAAATGGCGGCTATTTGGTTTCGCAAATTAGAAAAGGATTCAGTTTAAATACAAGTTTTTATAAGTAAAACATATTATTAATCTGCATTGCTAAATAAATACCCTCCGTACTACAACAAAAACATCTCAAATAAAATGCAGTAATACACCGCAAATCGTGTACTTAAAAAGCACTAATGAAATTTTTGGTGTACTTGGATAAATATGATAATATTCCGTTTGAGTGGTTCTAACATTTACCATGAAATTACTCCTTAAAGTATAGTTTATAAACATTTATATTCAGGGTAAACTTAAAAAACGCTCCTTACGGTATGTTTTCAATAAATAAACACCGGAATCACCAGCCCAAACAATAACACACACGATTGTCGTGACGTATTTTTGAACTTGTTTATTTTTTTTAAATGGCATTAAAAACTTTATGGTTTGCTAGAGTAGTTACCGAAATAGCAATTAGTATTAGTTCTTTTACCTGTTATAACTTCGATATCCGATAAATCGGTATAAAATCATCACCGGCACCTCTAGGTGTGGTATGCGTCTACGGCTGCATGTATCGCGTGAGCGGCTAAATTACATTCACAATTATTAAACATGCCAAATATTTGATGTAATTTTTTAAACAACGAGCAAACGCTTCAGTTTGTGTAGAGTGTCCTAACCATAGATATAGGAAATATATCTATGTTCCTAACTATGAATAGTAGTTCAATTGCAATAGTGTAAAAAGGATAGCGACATAAATGTTAAAGGAAATGAGGATAGGTAAACTTGACCTAAGCGCCGTCTACCTTGGCTGCATCGCCGCGAACATCGACTTTATGTTTGTATACCGGCGACATGGGCGATGGGTTTTAAACGAGTGCGGACGATGTTATGTTAGTGTATTTTAAGCTCATGGCATTTACATTTGCTCGTGAAATTAAAAAAAAAACATTTTATTGCAACAAATGTAATAATTTTGCAGATGTAAATGTAATTAACAACTCAAAGCTTTCAGCGTGTAGGTAAAATTACAAAATAATTTTGTTAATTTTATCAACGTGTTGGATACAAGCTGGTGCCCGCGATTTCGTCTGCGTCGAACAGGTACTTCGAGTAGCCTACTGTACTATACTACTTTTATTTATTGGTCCTTCATACAAACTTTCATCCTCTATTTCACGCCTTTAAGATTTATTTTTATGACAACAAGTAGCCTATGTCCACAGACCTACATCTAGATAGACACCACAAGTACAGCAATTTGTATGAAATCCAAGCGTGCCACATTTTTTGTACGCACTATAACGTCACAAGTACTATTTTGTGATGGGAAACCTCCTTACGCTCTAAATCGATTGATTGAACGGAGTACGCGTAAACACGCGTATTTTCTTCAATTAATCGATTCTAAATAGAATAATGTTTCTTCAAGTATTTGTTGATTACAAGTAGTCGTTAAATATTTCTATAGTAGAAAAATACTAAAATAAGATAGTTATGGCCTTTATTAAAACTTGTTTTCAAAAAATGTTGTTCGAAAGATCGACTTCAAATATTAAAATTATTGTCATTCCAATAAAATGAACTTATTATATTTAACATCTTTTTGTAACAGAAGGTCTTATCGATTAACTTAAATAATGAAAACACACGTCAATACGCGAACTTGCTACAGTTGGTGATTGATCAAATTGATGAATGGCGAGACAACTGAAAATGTTATTGCTGACAAAATATCTAAAATGCTCTTAATTAGAAGAGGTTTACTTACTAACGGCCTCGTGTGATATTTTTGTGATTTGTTTATTATTTCTCGGATTTTTAACTCTGCTACTCTGCATTTGTGGATAGCATCTAAAGTGGGATAAACGAGACCACCTTCATCCTTGAAAGCGACGAACTCATACGTATGACCAACTCCAGGTTTTTGTAAAGACAGCGCACTGTTACATTCTTCGCAATTTATATTTTTTTGTATTACTCGTACTACATTTCTGGCGATGTATGTAATTATTTGCTCACTATATTTGGACATTCGAGGCAACGTGCTGCAAAAATTATCGAAATTATAGATACTACTGATAGTAGATACTACAAAACTGGAAAAAAAAACGAAACGTTAGTAAACGTTACAACAAAGAGTTATAGAATTTTTTTATGATTTTGCCAAGATCTTAATAATTATCACCTCTTTGTTTTCAAAATCGATCAGAATCGAGAACAGTGTTGCCTAACGTATACATCACTAAATGTTAAATTTGACCAAAAAAATGTAAAAGCAGCCGTACCATGAAACTGAATGCATTATACAAAAGTGCGTTCGTTCGATATTCATGGCGTATTAACAAAGGATCACAAATATATCGCACAAAGTAAAAGTCGCAATGTATTATAAATATATGTATTAATTATTATAATGAGGCATACACTCGTTTGCATATTTGTTTTCTCGAAAATCATACAAAATCAAAACAATTGCGTTTAAAATAAATTATACATCTTCTGATAACAAAATCACTTACCGGTGGAAGGAAACGTTCCTGTTTACTCGTTTACTCACAGTTATGATGCTTTTGCAGTTTATAATGGCACAGTTACATTGTGCACGCGAAGTACGTACACTTGCGGCGTCTATCTATCTAGTCAGACATATATGTGTGTGCCTATGTCCTTCTCCGAGGCCCCATCTATCTTTGTTCCAAAAGTACCAAAATAATATTGGTTCAGCGGTTTAAGTGTGAAAACTTAACGAATAGAGTTACTCTCGCATTCATAATATTAGTTTATACTGTAGTTGTGGTTGTATGACTGGGACGAATTTGATTTAGGAAATACATTAGGTTAGGTAAGCGTATCTGGCGCGGACACCACACAGTTTGGATGGAGCCTCGCGCTACGTTCTCCGCGGTAGTTGGGGTAAGCCTATCGCTACCCGCATTGGTGAAAATCACGGCTGAAAACGAAGACGGTCGCTGACCTTCATGGCGCTGAAGGAAGCGGAGGATCCCTCCTAGCGGAAAGACGACATCAATTCGCTTCCAATTCGCCGCCGCAGGCTTCGGGCAGGCCCGGCAACGGTTTACTCACCTTAACCGCATGCCGCTCTAAAGGGGGACCAGCGGCAAACGCAGTATATAGCGTCGATTTCTGTCGCCCGGGTCAACGTTAAATTTGCTGCTTCCTCTATTCTCACGATTACAAAAGTAGTTCGTTTGGGATAGTTCGGCTCGATTGTGTTTTTGTGTTCGCCTGCCGTCGCCACCTTTGTTTTGTTCAGTATATCGTTTTTTCAAATAGTGGCATGTATTTTCTAATTTTAAGTAAAATAACTTCGACTAGTTGGAGATCGGGGTCTGTTGCCCTCAATTAAGGGTCCCTTTGTTCCGGGACACCTAAAGCGGAGAAAGGAATGGCATCACTAACTCCAATGGAGGGCCCGCAAAAGCAATCGCAGGCGGGGTTGCGGAAGAAGGCAAACGCGTTTTCCGGGACCCATTTCTTCGCCGTGAGGAACACTTCAGGGGTTTTAATCGGTGGGAGTCCGATATAACCACTGGACTCCGCGGGCCGAGTGTTATCTATAATGGATTTCCCCTGGGTAAAAAAAGGTTAGCCTATCCATGTCTAATTCAATTCTATCTATGATTGCTACTATATATTTAATTCTTATTTATTTCAATATAAACGTTACGTTATTTGTAGTCCGGTAAATATGCCAGTGTGTGTATACAAACGCAAAAATTTTAAAACTCTCTCCCCTTTCCTTTCTGCAATAAGATGAAACTTTATTATGGAAGAAGAAATGATTTCCTCGTAGATTCTCCCAATTCGACTCTTTCTATTGTTGTAGGAAATAATATTTGTGAGCAACGTTCACGTGAATGTTCTCTGTGTACTCATCCTTTGATAGGATACGGCGCATTATCCTGTTCTGCGGTAAGTAAAGCAAAACGAGCTACTCGAGTACTCACTTACAAAGTTCTAACTTTACGTAAATATTGTCGTAAATAGTTAGCGCAAATTCATATGATAAAAATTTAACGCGCGATTTAAAAACGCGCGTTAAATTCTCGTTTAGAAATTCGTACATTTTACTTACAATCGTTCATGAATTATAGGCACTGACACTACCGTGACCGCGGATTATCGTTCACTGCAAGTACCTGCTCACGCACATCGCGAGTTGCTTCACATCATCTGAACGTTCCAACGCGCGTTGTTTTCTTTTTATAAATAATTAAACATTTACAATGTTTTCGACTGAATAAGGACTTTGAATCCAGGTCATGAAATAAATTTATAAAAATGAAGCAACTATAACAATGCCAGTATCGGTAATTTAAATTTAAGTAATAAAATAGTGGATAAGTTTTACTAACATAATACGAATTTTAAATTTTTATTGAATTGATATTCAATTTTTTTTCTGAAATTACTCCGCAAGTATGTTATAATTATTAATACAAAGATTACTGAGAACACTCAGAAAAATACCTTCGATCCGGCCGGATTTAAACCAACGTCTTCTAGCATACCGTGGCAGGCGCCATACCAACGAAGCCACGGAACGAACCAGCGGATCTCACGAATTTTTTCCGAGTGTTCGATCTTTGTATTAATAATTATAACAAACTAGTGGAGTAATTTCACAAAAAAATAATTGAATATCAAATCAATAAAAATTTAAAATACAGTGAATAGCGACATCTCTCGCCAGGGCCGGTAGCTGTAAAGGCTGCTGTAAACTGGGTAATAAAACTTTCATAGATTTCTCATAGATGCCGCTACGACTAAAAATCGATGAAAAACCAAATACAAAGACACTACAACAAGCTCATAGAAAAATTCGTGACGTCCGCTGGTTCATTCCGTGTCTTAGTTGGTACAGCGTCTGGCACGGTATGCTAGAAGACGTCGGTTCGAATTCGGCCGGATCGAAGGAATTTTTTCTGAGTGTTCGATCTTTGTATTTATAATTATAATATGAATTCTTTTTTTAGAAAAAAGGCTTATATTATTATTAACTTTGAATAAATAATGTAGTTATATTATCGAGAACTATTATGAATTATATTAATATTTGTGCACGGATCGTTCGTTTGTCGATCAGCTGGAAAGGGGGCGATAACTCAACGGGAAAACTAACGATCGAGTAAGTGTGATACGCCACAATCTTATAATTTATTTGGGAGTGGAGCTATGTAACTTTGCTCATTTCACAGAGCCGTATTTGGGAGGGCTTTTTATTATAGTAAGTAATTTCTTGACACTAATTTTTAAAGTTTTTGGGATCCGAATAATTTTCAGGTTTGATTTCTCTTGTGTTAGTTGTGTTGTGACGAACAAGTCGTGCGCCTGATGGTAAACGACATGCCTGTCCATAACAGTTGCAATGCCACTCAGAACTTTAAATCGCAAAGAACTGCCTCCGTAGCCGAACTGTTACCATGCTGGACTGCCATGCAGAGGTCCCGGGTTCGATTCCAGGGCGGAGAAATATTTGCATGGCCTACATTTATTTCTCTCGTGAGTTTGGGTGTAATTTGTGGTGTGTCCATGGCACCTGCGATACAAGGTTTCTTTAATGTGGATTTATGAGTGTATGTGTGTCATTGTTATTAAAGATCACCAGCACACTTACCCTTCAAAATCGGAATTCAGTAACGCCCACGTTACTGCTCGGCATCAGAAATAGGAAAGGTGGCAGTACTTCCCTGGACGAACTCTTTCACAAGGAGCTCGAGGAGGAGAATTATTAAATTAAAAGTTTATAACTATACCTCAGAATAGGGTGGGTGGTTTGCTTCAATATTAGACATAACTGGTTGACGGTGAATTAACCACCTCAGTCAGCCTTGACCTGTATAGGGCCCGAAACGTCGGTTTGTATGAAAAAACAAATATACGCGATTTAAATACGGAAAAATAGTTTCATTTCCTATGTGCAACAATCGCGAAAACCTAAGAACTCGATATTTTAAGTGCTTTTAAATTTTTTTAAATAAATCTTCAATATTATACTAGTTTGTGAATTAATGAAAAATATAATTATTATATCGATGTAAATATCTATTGAACATGTGTAATTATTAATATTCTATTAATAGAATTAAAGATAACAAATTCGGGCTAGAATTTTCGCTATGTTGTCGCTCTGACCACGTAACGTAATTGTAGGGGAAAGTGATGGGTAACCCTGCCACTTCAAGCACACATTTGCGCGTGTGCAGATAGCACCTTGGTATAATATCGCACTGCTATTAAAATAGTGTTTTAACTCAAAATATGTGAAATTTAATAGTATGTCATTTCTGAACGTAAAATTAACTACAACTACGTACTACAGTCAACCGTGACCATGGGACCTGTAAACCATGGGACCCGAAACGTCGGTTTGTTTGAAAAAACAAATATACGCGATTTAAATCCGGAAAAATAGTTTCATTTCCTAAGCACTTAAAATGTTATATTTTGGACAAGTACTTTTAAATAAGGTAACCAAGGTATTTGAAATTGCGTGCCCAACTTTATTATTACCTAGTTAATGTAAAAGGCAATACAAATTGAAAATTCGAGAACCCTTGTCTACTAGCTCATGAAGTTATGGCGCCTCATTAAATTGATATAATAAATCTGCATTATAATTGCTCAGTACTAGATAAATGAAGAAAACCACAGACCACATAAATATTTCTTTCTTCCGTGAAGAAAACAATAACTGAATGAGTCTCAGACATAGGTTTTCTCCTCTTTTTTTCATCTTTCGGAAAACGGAAGAAACGCCTCTCTTTATCCCGTTTAGATGATGATAAACAGCCGTACACAGCACAATTTACGACCATTATAAATAGTAACGTACAATGATGTTATATATTAACGTACAAGTTTCGTAATGAATAAATGAAAACTATATTCAAATATCAAAGCCGTCTTAGCGCGAAAAGGTTCACCGACAACCTTGTTGTTGTTCAGTCAATGTGACCGTCAATATACGGGGCGTGGTGCGGTATCTAAAACTAGGGAGGGGTGGAGAGTGTCCGTTCTCGTTACTTTTTTGTTCTGTGGCTCTGGTGCCATGAGCAACCACAAATTACACCCAAACTCGCGAGACAAAATTTCTTCCGGGCGTGGCACACCAGCACGATAACTGTTCGGCTACGGTGGCAGTTTAGTATGTGCCTATATAAAAATAGTTTCATTTACAATGTGAAAAAAAAATCTAATACATTCTTATGGTGTTACTTCACATGGCTATTTGCATTTGCGTATTTGATACATGTATCTGGCAAACAATCACCATGTGTAGATAGCATATGTGACAAAGTATTTGCCTTGTTTCGCTGGTCGAAAGGAGCCAATTAAAAATACGGAAGTAAATCGTCTACAATATATTCATATTCATTATTTTAACTTCTTTTCATCTCAATAAAAACACAAAGTAACCATATAAAGTGCCACCAATATACTAATAATGTTGGAGTGAACCTGAGTCGGTCTCTTGCGTCCCCTAGCGCGTCATCCATCCATGTCGCGAATAGCTCGCCAAACACAATAAAACTTTGCGATCGTAGCGCCCCTCGTGGCGCACTTTTTCATGTTACACCCCTTACCTAACCTACAGCCCCCACTTGCTGATATGGAACGAGAATTACTTTGTTTTTACTACGTGATTAACTCAGCTTTGACTTTAATATCGTTCACAGAAATTGTGTAAGCGTGTTTCTACCCAAATATGACACTATTGTTGTTTTATTGTATAATTTATCATAATGTAGTAAGCAACCGTCTAATTTATTTCTTTGGAGCTAGTATAATACTAGTGGTTTATCGATTAAGTGATTCTCTTTTGGACTGGTACAATTGACCGAACGGTTACCATGCCGGATTGCCACGCAGAGGTCCCAGGTTCGATTCCCGCGCCGTGAGAAATATTTCTATGGCCTACATTTGTTTCTCTTGTGAGTTTGGGTGTAATTGTGGTTGTCTATGTATGTGTCCATGGCATCCGCGATACAGGGTTTCCTTAGAGCGGGGCTATCTTGAGTGTGTGCGTTATTATTATTATGCCGAAATATAGCGGCCTATATAGATAGTTTATTTTCATAATTAATGGAATTGTTTTACAAATTAATATGGGGTTTTTTTATTTAATATGCTAGACCTTGCTCCACATTCGACACTTGATGACGAGATCTTGTTCCGTTGCACTGGAGGCGATTTTCGAACAAATATGTGTAGTCTGATGTGTCGTTGTCCGTGCGTATGTTAATGTTCGTGTTAATGTCGAAAATCGTTGAAGAATGCCTTATATTGTTACTTTGGACTGCAAAAAAGACAGTCGCACTTGTAATATTATTTATGGTGGTGTTTATCATCGTTAAGTCTTATTTTATTTATTTCATTTAATAAAAATTTAAATTTTCTGTTTATCGTAATATTTTTTATTACAAGAAACGAAAGTAAGCCTTATACCGCTGCAATATGGTCACATCTTTTTTGGGGAACTAAGAAAACACATTTAATTCATCGTCGTTCAGCTACTAAACGCTAGATGGCAGCACATTAATTGAAATTTCAATATAAAATCAAAATGTCGTAACCTACAATATCAGTGACTTTTTGAGCTTTTAAAGATATGTCAACAGGACAAAGTTTAAACTATAAAGAGTCCAGAATTGGTTAATTCTTTTAAATTAGAAACTATGAACAATCTTTATTAAGATTTCATAGTATTTCTAATTATGAATGTGAGTTTTGGTGACCGCGTAGGTAACGGAGGCGTAAGGCATTTACATCGTTTTTTTCTTCCGTGATTCCAGACGGTTTGGGTGAAGTCAGACGAGCGTAATCTAGTGAGTTGTGAGTCGCGTTTTTTGAGTGTATAAATTTACGCTGTATTCCGTTTCATATTTAAAAGTCGGATTTGTGCTACGCAAAGACGCAAAATGTTGTCTGCAGACCCACGGGCGCTATTATGACCGAACTTTGGAAAGAGGGGTAAGGGAAACATTTATTAGCAAGTGATAGTATTTTACAAATCGATCTGAATATTCACCTAAACTTTCATGTTAGGGACCACACTTAAATCTTTCCATATTGAGTAGGTGTATCCAGCTTCTGTTTCTTATTCTAACATCATCCACTGATCCACTACATTATATTACGTGAATAAAAAATATGGATTAGTCAACATAGGACCTATTCACAAATCGACTTCTAAAAATGGTTTATTATTTAGTAAAACAAAGTATATTTTTAACACACTTTCGAGTATCTACACAATTATAAACATTTATTTTATAAATCATGTGTTTTAATTAATATATTTTGTGTGTGAAATGTGAAAGAGAATCCTTAATCTATTTCAAGTCCAAACACGACTTTATTTAGTACGCAGTAGACCCCAAGTAGCAATTCGCGATTGTGAATGATTTCGATATTCGATTCGTTAGCGATTACGCTAATCCTGTCATTCGAATGTCAAATTAGTAATCTACTAATTTTCGTATTCGAATGATTTGAATGATCATTCATTACTAATTAGTAATACTAATCCATAGATTCCCTAGAGCATTTCTGCTCGTCACCGATCACCTAGCCCTCTCTGACATAATCGTAAATACTGTATATGTGACGGGGACAGGGATATTTTGGTATGGACATGATGAATGAGGTGTTCCGATATAATAATCACTCGACTCGTGCACCCGACCGAATGGTATTGGCGTTCGGTATTTTTAATCATTCGACTCGAGCCGAATGATTGTGCTTGGATTCGACTTAGGCGAACGATTTGGATACGAATGATTAGTATTAGTAACATTCAAAGTCACGCGTCGCTAACCCCAAGACCATAAAGTTGGGTCCCACTTTATTAACGCAGGATAGGTCAGCTCAAGGGTTACAGTTAATTTGATAAATTTCTGTCAATCGAATTTTTTATACCACTCGACTCGAAAAGCGTAGGTAGAACAGTATTGTTACATAAAGGAATGACAAAAACGTAATAATTTAATAAAAAATTAATTCTAATGAATTTTATTATAAAAAAAAAAAAACAAAAAAATAATTATCCATATTTTAGGATAAATACTCAGTAAAAACGGATAGTTATCCTTAGACGGATATTTATCGGGTAAAAACCCATCTCTATGACAACAGCAGAGCAGGCTAAGGCTCAACTCACACTGGCGCAGAGTCGAAGCGTCGCGACGCGTCATGTTGTTCGCCTACAATATAAGGTATAAATTTGAGTTCTGCAAATATGGAATCGACTGTCGACGCTTGGTAGCATTCGAGCGGTTTCGCGCGTCTCTTGGGCGCCGGTGAGACGTCAGACACCGACCACACTGTGATCCCGGCACACTAATGCGAGCGTCGATCGAGCGGTGTAGTTGAAAAACAGTTTCTACTCTGCGCCAGTGTGAGTTGAGCCTAACACAAAAACACAATCGAGCAAGCCGAGCCTGCCCGAACGAACAACTTTTGTAATCGTGAAAAGTCGGCAGAAATCACGCTACACCACTGTCCCCAAGGCGTCTTAGGCTAGTAACATGCCGTAGCTTTGTTTTTGTAGCTACGACCATAGCATATAACATAGCATATAATATAATATATATGATAATATAGCGTTAAGGCATATTACCTTTCGTCACCTAAAAATCTTCTGCTTGGCCGCATTGGCGCCGGGCCTAAGTGTATCAAAGAGATTTGGAATATTGAATAATACAAAAACATAAATTATTTCATTTTTATTCCATTTTTGGACTTTACACAATTATTACAATATGGCATGATATTATAATTATTTTACAATAACAATAATGACCAGAGATCGACACAGACAGAGATTATTTACCTAAAGTTTGATTATACATATACACAAAGCGGATAATACCTCCCGCTGAAATTGCGCAATGTTTACAATAATAATAATATTTATTTATTTCCACTCACAAAAGCAGCTTAAGAGCTAAATAAATGTATACACATACATACATAATGGGACATAATGTTTTTAACCGCCTTCAAAAAAAGGAGGTTTTCTTTTTATTTGTCTTACGCGATAACTCCAGCATTTGTGAACCGATTTTGATGATTCTTTTTTTGAATTGGAAGAAAATATTCCAACTCTAAGGGTGGCAAACTAGGGGATAAATGACCTTTGAGGTCGGTCTTGTCAGTACTCTATACTAAGATTACGTGATATCGACTACTTAAGTGACTTGCGCCCAGGATAGGATTTTTTTTTAATTAAAAAATAAGAGCGCGTTTACCTCCATCTCACTTGATGGAAAGCGATGATGAAGTCGACGATACCTCGCCTTGAAAAGGTCCAAGTTATACCGATCAGGGAACAAGTCTACTGGCAGGGAATTCCACTCCATAGCTGTTCAGCACACAAAATTTGGATGCGAAGCGCTTGGAATATACACAACATAGGGGTGGAACCCCAGCCTACGTCTGATCCCCCGATGATGCAAAGGTGAAAGCGGAATAAATTCATGCAATCCCCTAACAAGTTTCAAATAATACCTAGGTTTAAAAAACCTGTGTTACCGGTCGCCAAACTCTCGTACAAGAAAAACTGTTTTTACTAATGTGATAAAAATTTTATAACTTAATTAATTGATTTATTTAATAAAAAAGCAAAAATAGTTATATTTTTACTTTCAATCAAAAACTTGTAAACACCATCAAATAGTTATTGCTAGTTACACATAAAAAATGTAGCACAATAATTCCAGGTTATCAGAGGGAGGTATTATTCACTCTAGTGTGTTACTTCCTTGAACTTTAGATAAATATACTCTGCCTATAAAAATAGGATAGTCTTTAGAGATCAGAATCTCTTGAGGATATCTTAACATTAAAATTATCCCTCCAATTCATCATACCACTAAGCAAACCACTAGTAATATGGTGGGTATTTTTGAAGTCCGTACCGTACTACCAAATCGTAGTGCGATAATAGTATGGTAACCATGAGTAAAACAATTTATATAGAATGATTAAGTTTCCTGTAATGCAAGGACCCTGTGTATTTATATACAAGTTTTTGTCCTTCTTATATATACAGTGTTTTTTAAATTATAAAATCATGAACAGTTATGGAATGAAATACGAGTATCCTTATATAAATTGTTGGTGTGTGTGCGTGTGTGTGTGTGTGTGTGTGTGAGTGTGTATGCGTGTGCGTGACAGCATTGCCTGTGCAAAAGTGCACCTTTTTAAATGGCACAGTATAGGGAAATCTGAAACCAATTGTATGAATTTTTTTTATTACATTTGATCTTCTGTAATGCGATTTACATAATCAAACCATTATGATATTGTAGCGATTTACTTGTTGAACTGCTTTTTCGTACTCACATGGGACAGGCGAACTTCAACAAGTCCTATTTTAAAATTGATCAATCCCAATGTCGTTGAAGCGTATTCTGGTATATAAATCGTACTTAAATCGATTCTAAATGTTAAGCCATACATAGTCTGCTAAAATTTTGACAGTTCTTTCTATGACTAAATGTCAAATTTCACAATCCAAGATGTTGTTCATTATTTACATTACATTTCGAATTTATTCCTATCAATGTTCATTCAATTGATACATGAATACCAATTTTGGATAGGTCTTCGATCGAATGACTACGTAACTTCAACAATATTTTGATAGCTTAAACTTAAACTACAGCTCTCCCAATTTTTTTCTTTCTTTACAATGAAGTCATATGAAATTCTATTAGCATTAATAAATTAGTCAATTTTATTAATTTTGTAAGAAAAAATTTTTAACAAACTTTACTTACCATCCTCTAAGAATTTTAGCAACTTCCTGCTTGTACTGAAGCTTTTTTTATTAATAAGAGTTTTACCTTGGATACAAGTCTTTTGAGCCACGTGTTCGTTTATCGAGATCCTCAACATGTCAGGTCTCTTAAAAATAGACTTTAAAAAAACATTGACTCGACCAGAGATCGAATCCGGGACCTCAGAAACGGCAACACCGCAAAAACCGGTGTAAAAACCACTCGACCATGGAGGTCGTCAAAGTTAATGAGGAGAACAATAACATGTGAGGCAAGTTTTTCAGACCTAATGTTTTACTAAACTTCTACAAATCAGCCATCCTAGCTTCACTAACAAGGCTTTGTATTTCAAGCTGCAATTGTAGAGCTCTATGCATATCCATCTGCCTTAATTGAGAAGCAATGAATTTTCCATAAATATCAAATTCATCTTCACGTTCTGAATTCGAAACAGTTGTATATATTGATTTACCTTTTAATTTTTTCCTTTTCATTCTTCTATTTGGCTTTGGGATATAATGTTTAGAGTCTGTCTGTTCTAAAATGTCTTCCACTTGTTCAAATTCAATGTGAGGAATCAAGCTACTGGTGTTTTTTACAGTGTTACCATCTTGTGTTTCTGTTAGTACCCAGATTTGGCTAGACGAGTCTGCTTGCAAGTCATTTGAATGTTGTTGAGTCTGGAATGGGAAAAAGCAAAACTTTTATTAGATAATGTAATAAAAAACTATAGTAACTTATATATAATTATAGCTACAACTCCTAAAGGTTTTTCTTGTGGTATGTTATATAAAAATAACGGAAAATTATCCAAATTTATTGTCTATTTAACTTTCTTCAAGAAAAGAGGAAAAATATTACTTACAGGTTGAAAAAAACGCGGTATGATAACATTTTTTAAGCACTTGTCCATTTCCGGGAACCAAACTAGAGATGGCTCGTAAATATGATCGGGACTGGACTTATTCAAAACTTTCCGCATTTCTTGCGCATATGTCGTCCGTAGATTCTTTATTTTTATTTTTGCTTGCGGTATGGATAGACTTGCTCCCCCAGAAGCTTTAAATTCGGAAATTATTTTAAGATACGCAGACACTCTTTCGGACTTATTTTTATAACACGAATGCAATGGATTCCAAAGGCATTCTTGCTTCAGATAAATTTTAACAAACTGTAATGTGAGAGTTTCACCCCAACGCATTTTATAAGTTTTATTAACAACTATAAAATTTCCGTGTAAACATGACAAGAAGCAGAACATATGATTACGAAAAAAAAAAACAGAACGAGTGAACGAAATTGTTGACTTTTGTAATAATCATTGCTATTTTAAAATCCTCGAAAACCAACGAGTGTGTAAAATAGTAACTATTCAAAGAAGGAAGCAACTATAGTCGTCACAAAATAATAGATCATATTTGACACATGTCATCGCAACGTAAATAGTGATGTGAACTGCAATATCGGTAACCAGTTTAAACGATTCTCACGAGAAATCGATTAAAAATTTTAGGAGTTTGTAATCGTTTAGGTTATTTTTCTGTTCATTGCTTTTCAGTTCTAGATATATCAATCAACATTTATTTAAACGTTATACAGTTTAATAGAAATAATAAGTAAGTATTTTAAGTGAGCACAACGGCAACCTGTACTTGTTGTTGTATTGTAGTTATACATTAGCATAGTTCACGAGGATAACCTGTACGTAAATAACAAAATTCTGAAGTAAAACAAAAGACCTCCTTATTGGAATTTTTTATTTATCAACGTCATCGGAAGATGAACCAAAACCATCTGTTGAGCTAGTTTCACCAGTCCATATAATTAACTCGTTTTCAATTAAATTATCAATATTAACATCTCTGTCAAAATCTTCTTTTATTAGTTTTCTAGTTTTTTCCACCACCTTTCTCCAGTCTTCCTTTGTTACTTTAGTACATGCTTCCTTTAATAAAGTCATCATTTTTTTTGTGGAGAACGGTGGCTTAGTATTATTACGTCCTGCGTAGCCTGTAAAAAAAAAACACTGTTGTAAAATAGTAATGTTCCTTCACAGTGATATTACAAATTCGAAAGTTTATATGTTACCTCTTTACATTTGTACTTTATTAAAATATGCTACTAGTACAAAATAAGTCTTAATATATACGAATTTAAAATAACAGTATTAAATGCAAAAATATTAACCTTTAATTTGAGCCCAAATCAACTCAATAGCATTGTATTGACAGTGGTACGGCGGTGTCCTTATAATTTTATGTCCATGCTCAAGTGCCAATTCATCAATTTCATACCTAAGTTTTGTAGGTCTATGCTCTCGCACTAATCTTAACAATTCCACTTTCAATAGCTCCATGTCAGCTTCGACACCATTCCTCTGTAGCCATGCCACCAAATCAGCCTTTTTATTTGCCTGAGTCGGCGCTCGATCTATTTGAACCGAATGATACGATGCATTGTCCATAATTATTGTACATTGTTCGGGGAGGTTCTGAAGTAAAGTTTTAAACCACTCTTTAAATTTGTTTGCGTCCATTTCTTCGTGATATTCTTTTGTACTTTTTGATTCAAATGCTAGTAAAGCATTATTAACGAAACCTCCCCCGGCTGATCCAGCATGGCAAATTATGAGGCGACCACCTTTTCCCATTGGCACTTTCGAGCTGGATGCTTTAGTGTCGTCGGTCCATGATTGTGGTACTGTGTGGTTTGAGTTCAACCAAGTCTCATCGATAAACACAACATTATCCCAATTTGTAATTTTATTCATTTCTCTCAAAAATGAAACTCTTTGTAATATTAAATCATGTCTTTCCATCATAATATTTCTTTTGTCAGACTTCTTGTATTTAAAACCAATTTTTTTCAAAATTGTAATCAGTGAGGTAGCACTCCCAGTAAATAAGCCAAGCTCTCGAAGTGATACCAACAATTTACTCACAGTAGGGTACTCGTGTCTAGTATAATATGTATAAACATGGTTACGAATAGCGTCTGCATCGAACGTGTCGATACCTGTTACAGGCTTGCTTTTCTTCCTCTTTCTAGGCGTATGTAATACGTTTTCTTGAGAGCCGGAAGGCCCATATTTTTCTTGTATGATGGTGTGTACCGTTCTTTTGCCGATTCCAAGTGCACTTGCGACGCGATTTTGCACTTGTGTCACTGGTAATAGAGGTCCACCATTAAGTGACTCCCTTTCGAAATAGTCGTGTAATTTCACAACCAGTTCGCGAGTCTGGCTATTTAAAGCACGTCCTCTTTTCGACATGTTGAAAAAGAGTTCACACAGAATCAAGTCCAAAATATCCAAGCCAAGGTCAACGAGATTGAAAATAGAAGTAGTCCAAAAGCACAGCCGAGTCACAAGAAAAAACACCACGAATAACCAAGCGTACAGTCAACTTCCAAGACGGCGAAAGACTGCGCGGGCGCCGATGCAGAGTGACGCTAAATCGACATCAGTGTTGCCGTTTCAGAATTTGCGATAAAGAAAAGGAAATACAAATCTGACTTTACGGTTCTGTCTACTATAAATACTAGTATACTCAGTCTAATTTTGTAAGCACTTTAAAATTTTTGTTTTTGTAATTAAATAAGTCATTTTTTTAAGTGAAACCGATTTGACTCGATGATAGTCGGCGCGTATTGGTTACAACATTATTATTAAAAAGAATTATTTCTTTGTAGACTGAAGATGTAACTGTTTATAAGACGTTTCGGAGTAACCCAAAATTGGATTTTATTTTGGAATTCCTGCGAAAATAATACTTGAAATATGTTTCTTTCATAATGTATAGACCTTCAATAAAATTTATGTATTTTTTTAAAACCCAATAAGTTATTAATTGCTTATTTACTGTTTCGTTGATTGCATTCAACGTTACATACTATCGACTGGTTTAGCTGTCAAATATGATCTATTATTTTGTGACGACTTTAGTAATTAAATAAGTCATTTTTTTTAAAGTGAAACCGATTTGACTCGATGATAGTCGGCGCTTATTGGTTACAACACTATTATTAAAAAGAATTAGACTGAAGATGTAACTGTTTATAAGACGTTTCGGAGTAACTCAAAATTGGATTTTATTTTGGAATTCCTGCGAAAATAATACTTGAAATATGTTTCTTTCATAACGTATAGACCTTCAATAAAATTTATGTATTTTTTTAAAACCCAATAAGTTATTAATTGCTTATTTACTGTTTCGTTGATTGCATTCAAAGTTACATACTATCGACTGGTTTAGCTGTCAAATATGATCTATTATTTTGTGACGACTATAATGATAAATCATTATGAACAATGATTTTATATATATGATTAAGAATAAGTGCTTTTAATAGAATTAATTTATTTAATGTATTATACACAATACTTGTGCAAAGCTTGTGCACAATGTTACTTTCATCTTGTAACCTCATTTTGGCAACATTTGTAGATAAATCGATAAAAAAAAACAAGATCAAGATCATTCTTTCTTTTTCCATTCCAGTTTCCAATCCATCCATTCCATCACAAACTATTTGGTATCTTCAGTGCCACTCTTGCCACTGTGGTTTGGCCATACTAAAGCTCAGTGTAGGTCTAAACCCAGATGCTTCAGATGCACCAAAGACCACTCTGGTGATTCTTGTCAAGTGGTAGAGAATGAAGTTACATGCTAGCACTACTCCTGACGTCATTTTGCCACAAGCAAAAACTACCCGGAACTGGACAGACAAAAATCGATCAAGACCGTTACGGCACTAAAAAGCATTTCATATGAAGAGACAGCTGCACAATTCCCAAGAGTTACTACACCTTATGCTGAAGTGTCTCAAGAAACACCCGTCCACAAGAACCCAAGTGCCCCAACATTCAAGTCATGATCATCAAAATCGGTCTTATGCCAAGACCGTATATTCCTCTCCTCGTCTTAGAACTCCCTTGGGGAAGTCTTATGACAAGTCTGTACACAACAAAATTATAGCCTCTCCAAACTCCTCACTCCCAAATAGTTGTGCCTTAAGTCACAATCAATCATCCTCTCCCAATGAAATGATGGAAATCCTTACCTCCTTCCTGATAAACCTTATTTCCTCGAACTCCATCCCATTACCGTCCAACGTTGCCGATAAACTATCACAATTAGTCTCCTTATCCTCTTCCCATTATGAACCAGCTGTCCATACTGCAATGGAACACCCAGAGGATACGACAGAAGAAACATGAGCTGGTTCACTTAATTAACCATCACCACCCATCAATCATTACCGTCTCTGAGACATGGCTGGTTCCCGGCTCTCATTTTAGAGTCCCGGGATTCTCCTGTCTTCGGGATGACAGAGCTAATGGGTACGCAGGTAGTGCTATTTTGATTAAGTGCTCCCTTCCTTTTTCCCAAATTCACCTCCCTTTCCATCCCCCTGATATCAACATTGTTGGTGTAAGATCCTTTGATGTATCTTTTATTTCTATTTATATTCCCCGTCCCAACTCCTCATTAATCCCAGACATCCTTTTCCTTCTGTCAGCAGTTCCTTCCCCGATGGTGATTATGGGAGACTTTAATGCCCATCACTCCACATGGGGATCATGTTTCACAAGAGAAATAAGCAATAGACTATATGCTCTTTCCCTACTGGAAGTATTCAACGAGTGCAATCTATGCATTCTTAATGATGGCTCCCCTACTCGTAGAGTTTATCCCTCTCAGAATCAGAAAAGTGCTGTTGACATCTCTCTTTGTTCCCCATCTCTCTCTTCGCTTATCTCTTGGAAAGTTCTTACTTCCGCATATGGTCACAGTATGGTGGTATGATCATTTCCCTAACGTCTTGTCTATCCCTAGTAGATTAATTCCCTCCAGTAACCCAGCCCCTTTATTAAAATACAAAATGTCAGGAGCTGACTGGCCTTCATATTCTTACTCTCTAGAGACAGCTCTAAAGACCTTATCGATTTTTCCATTAGATACCGACCCGCTTTCCTCCTATAACATTTTTGTGGACTGTTACTGCTTCTGCTGATCGGCAAATTCCCATGAAGAAGTCTGCTAGAGGATTCAAAGTGTCAACTCCGTGGTGGAATTCAAAATGCTCGGAGGCTGTTGTAGAGCGACGACAGGCAGAGCGGAACTACAACTCCTCTATGACTCAGGCAAATTTTATGGCTTATCAAAAATCATCAGCCAAATTTTAAAAACTTACCCAAAAAAGGAAAAGGAATAACTGGATAGGTTTTTGCGAATGTCTGTCCCCAAAGACCCCTCCTTCTCTCGTCTGGAGACAGATAAGGCGATTTAGGGGTACATGTAATGCAGTCGATATACCAGCCAACGACCCTATATCATGGCTAGAGGTCTTTCCGGACAGGCTCGCTCCCTCCTCAGTTCCTGATTTTCACTCCATTCCTTCTCCTCCATCCTACGTCCCTTCTCAATCTACTATGGATCATCCTTTCTCCATGAACAAACTATATTTTGTATTGAACGGACTTACTGACTCATCCCCTCGTATCGACGGTATCCCCTACTCCTTCATCACCAACTCCTCTCCTTTACCAAACCAAATTTTCCTTAATATCCTAAATTACTTCTTTGATTATGGTTCAGTCCCAGCCCAATGGAAAACACAAATAATTATTCCTATCCTTAAACCTGGCAAGGATCCTTCAGATCCTAGCAGTCACAGACACATTGCTCTCTCCCCCACCCCTGCCAAGATTATGGAACATCTGATAAAACAAAGGCTCCAATGGCTAGTTGAGAACAGGGACGTCCTATCTAAAACACAGTTTGGTTTTAGGAAGGGCTTCAGCACGATGGACAATCTCAGTTTGCTAACGACTGAAATCCATACTGCTATCAAGGAAACGAAATTCCTTGTTGGGGTGTTCCTCGATATCGCCTCAGCATATGACAACGTCTTGCTTTCGGTACACAGGTGAAAACTCACCCAGCTGAGTATTCCTAAAAAGCTCGTGCATTTTATTTCCAACCTTTCAATGGAGCGCCGTGTGGTAGTAAAATCTTGCCTAAATCTCCTGTCCCCGAAAACCGTTTGGAAAGGTCTCCCCCAAGGATCTGTATTAAGACCATTGCTCTATAGTATCTATACTTACGACCTGGAGTCATCTGTCAATTCATTCTGCGACGTTCTCCAATATGCTGATAACCTGGCTCTATACATTAAAGTAGGTACTATAGAACAGGCAGAAAGTCGATTGAACTCGGCTCTGTCATACCTAAATGACTGGTTATTTGAGCATGGCATATCCCTCTCCCCTTCCAAAAGTTGTACCATAATCTTCTCCAGGAAAAGAATTGTCCCTACGATTGAAATACGCATAGGTCAAGAAATCGTTCCACAATTAAATTCAGCATCATCTCAATCATTTAGGTATCATGCTAGACTCCAGAATGTCCGGTATCCCTCATTTCGATCATGTAGCATCTAAATGTGAAAAAATATTAACATTCTGCGGTCCCTTTCATGAGTGTGGTGGGGCTCTCATCCGTGCTCCCAAAAACTTTTGTATAATGCTATAGTTCGCAGCCATATGGATTATAGATCTTTTCTCTTTAATCTTGCTAATAAATCTGGAAAAAATAAAATTGCAAAAATTCAAGCCAAATCTCTGCGAATTATTTTAGGATCCATGAAGTCCTCGCCCATCAATGCTATGCAAGTTGAATGCGAGGAGCCTCCCCTGAATATTCGCAGACAGTTTCTTTCGGAAAGATTTCTTTTTAAACTGCTACAAAATTCAAACCACCCCATTCGTCCTAAATTAAATCTTCTCTTAGACTTATTCGATTCTCGGAACATGGACAATAAACCCTGCCTCCTTCAGAGCTTTATTAAATTCACCCAACTCCCTCCCCCCACTCAATCAGTTTCCTCCCAATCCTCTTTATTGTACTTCCTATGAAGCTCTTGTTTTCCATTCCAACATTCTCCTTCACTTTGACTTAGAGAAGGACTCCGTTGACCCATAGGATCTCTTCCGACTGTTCCGGATGGCGCTGCATATTTATTGATGCTTCAAAGCTTTCAGCAGTAAGTTCCGTAAGAGCAGCAGTATGGATCCTTTCTTCTAAGATGATAGGTTTAAGCTTCAGATGCTCATCCTACTCTTCTGTATTTACTGGTGAAGCAATCGCCTTACTGGAAGCAATTCTCTATGTCGAGTCTCCTAAACTCAATAATTCCATCATATTTACTGATTCCAAAAGTTGCCTTCAATCCTTCCTATCAAACCCTTTCCACTCTTCCTTCCGGTTCCCAGTTATACTTAAAATTAAACAAGTCCTGTTTGTTGTTACAAGCAAGGTGTAAACGTGGTGCTAGCTTGGATACTTGGACATATTGGAATCCCAGGCAATGAGACGGTAGACTCCTGTGCCAAATTGGCTTCCCGCATAGGTTCAACTGAACACTCCAATTTGTACTCCCACGACCTTTGCCTACTCCCAGAATCCCTTCTTCGTGATCGTTGGTCTAAGTATTGGGAGATATCCCAAAAAGAAAACGGCAAATATTATGCGGACGTCCAACCCCAAATTCCTACAACACCAACAACGTCAATAATATGCCGGCTTCGCTTAGGTCACGCGTGTACTCCTATTCATTTGGCTAAACTTAGGATAAACGATAACTCATTGTGTGAATGTGAATGCGGTCTAGACGAAGGAAACGTGGACCATATATTTTTTTGACTGCCCTAAATTACGGTATTCCCTTTATGACATCCTCCCTCCCTCTATCCCTCGTACTACTTCCTTTAAATGCCTTTTGGCCCTATCCTCTCACCCAAAAATGTATCATATTCTTTTTAATTAATATATGTAAATCATATTAAACTGTAAATATTATTCATGCACTAACACTATATTTAACATATATACATGTTTCTAACGACTTGTGTTGTCTAATTTGTGCCGTCTCTTTTGTTCTAGAATTCAATTTGTGCAAAAATCTCTTCGATTCTCCCTCTGAGTCACCGAACAAAATTTTAACACACCCTCCATATATAACGTTTATGAAACTAGAAAACGGACACTGGCAGAATTGAGACCTAGTAGTCTCACAAGCCATTCATTAAGAAAAAAAGAAAAGATATAGTAGGGGTAGCGGTGTTATGAAAAATTTAATTCAAGAAAAATAAATTTAACTGAAATACTTTAAACATGAGGTGGAGCGAGAACGAGACCTGTATATTTGTGAAACTATACCTCAGTCACAGATGTTTGTGGGATACTGAACATGAAGATAACAAATCCAAGTTTCATAGGGAGCAAGCATACAAAGACATGATTTCCAAATTTCACGCTTTAACCAACATGGAACTGGATACGAATTACGTTAGAATGAAGATAAGGGCAATAAGGTCTACGTATTCGCAGGAGCTTGCGAAAATTCGAGATAGATCAACCTCGGAACGCAGGTTCAAACCTAGTCTTAAATGGTTTAATGTTATGCACAAATATTTGTCGAACAAAGGTGGAAAACCTAAAGAGGAGTTTCTTTCTGGCGACGATGTAAGTTTTCCCTTTTTTTTTTGACAAACGCCTAATATTGCCGCTTAACATCAGGGGAGATTATGTCCGTCTATTTAGTTTTTGGTGAGCAAAGGCCTGTCCTCTCGAGTTCCACAGCTCCCGGTTTCAGGCAACGTCAAGCCAGTCATATGCATTGAAGTGTTTTCACGCTGGCCTATTCCACTAGTCCCTACCAGCTGTCTCTCCTGGTGGGGCCAAGTGGAATTTTTTTCCACTCTTCCACCGTTACTGGTTCGGATAAGTGGAATTGCTATCTCTTATCTTGCTCTCCTCGTCGCTGGCCGTTTTAGGGCGTCGACTAGGTGGCTGTGTGAGCCCAATAATGTGGACGCATTATTTATTTTTGCATCTATTTAACATTTAAAAAAATTAAGTGAATTTGAATTTAGAAATTTCATTATTAAAATTCCTGCTCTAGAGATAGGGTCATGATTCACAGACCTTTTTATAGAGCAGAATAATGCTGAAAAAATCATGTACTCTTTTAGGTAATTTGAAGTACAGTTTGATATTCATTTATTTATAGCCTTTATTGCTGATAACTTACATACTATCTCTTTATTTATATATCTATTATTATTATATTACTTATTTATTACTAAAAATTTTTAACTCAGTACCTTCAGCTAGCCCTAAGACATGAGCCTTCTAAAGATCCAACTTCATTTTTGCTGTTTTATTACATCTATGACTTTTCTAGTCTTTGATTTGTTTTTAATTGTGGTTAGTTTTACTTTATCTGTCAATTTTATGTTAAGCACATGTCTTTCCATACTATTCTGACAAACATCAAGTTTTTTGTAATGTTTTTTAATAAGCGACCACATCCATATGCGGTTACCGGTACAATGCACATATTTATTACTTTGAATTTCTATTTTGTATCAATTCTTTTATTTCAGGGTATCTTTGAGTGATCAGGATTTCCTCCACGAATTTATGACTCTTCTTTCGATTTCTTTGTCTCTTCGGTCCTTTTGTCGATATTATTTGGCCAAGTATTCGTCCACATATTCAATTTTATTTCCATTTATCGCAACCTTTTCTTTAATATTGTTTGTCACCAATTTCGTTTTGCTGGTGTTCATAGGGAGTCCTACTTTTTGCTTTCCTTATTGTTCGTACCGTTTGTATCATTTTTGGGCCAAGTGGAGAAAATCATCTGCGAATCTCACATGGTCAAGATGTACTCCATCTATGCTCATGCCATATTCCTCCCAAACTAAATATACTCTAAATATACTTTCCAATATAATAGAATATTTTAACAATACGATAGAGGATCCCCCTGACGGACCGTTTCTGATTTGGAATTCTCCTGTAGTCTCTAGCTGTATTTTTGCTTTACTCTTTTTGTATATTTGTTGGACTAGTCTTATATATTTCTTTTGTACTCCTTGTTCACTGAGAGATTCCCTTGACATAGTTAATTAAAATGAACATTCTTACAGCAGCAAGACACTGGAGAAGAAGACTCATCACAAAAAGTTTGGGTTACTGAAGAAGCAGACACATTGGACGACAATGATGATGCCGACAAAGATCCCTTCATAACGCAAGCAGAAGAAGACTATATCCTACTACTTAAGTCGGAACCAAAGGAGGATAGTGCAGAACAGAAAGAAACAAAATATAGACAAAAGAAACGCAAATTCAAACATCGTAGCACAAGCTCAGATATTTCCGAGCCAGGCAGTCGTTCTGTGCTTAGTTATGAGTCACAAAAGGAAGATGAATTTGATATATATGGTAAATACATAGCATCACAGCTACGAGGCATGGATATACAAAGAGCATTGCGTGTACAGCTCCAAATTCAACGCCTTGTTAGTGATGCTCGAATGGAACAGTTGTCTAGTGGTCACTGATATTTGATTTCACTATTGAAGGTTTGGTATTGATTCAAAGAATTTATTAAGAATGGCTTCCCGGAATAGCCTCTGCTCGACCACATTCATTTAATAATTTTCTGCCCCAACAATGTGAGTCGGAGAAAAATTCTCATTTCTGATCAGTCTTAATTTTTAAGAAAAATGAATATTCTTTATTCGTCCCGTATTCTCCCATTTTCTTTCGTATAATTTTATTTCTTTCTCCATCCTCCATGATAATTTTCCACGCTGACACCGGTCAAAAGTTTGTTATTGAACGAAAACGACGCCTAACTTTGTTTTACTAAACGATTTTATTTTTTATTTCCCGCTAAATAAAACTTCCTACAACGTTTCTAAAAGAAAGAAAATAACATGAGCTCTCAAATTATATTTTTGTAATGTCATTAAAATATATATATAACCGTCATTGTGAATAAAAACCGCCGAAGTATTTTAATAACAGGCAATCTGTCTCACTACCGCTACACATGTCTCTCAACCCTGACATTGGCAAAATCGTCGCGCAAAACGACGGAGCCATAGACACAAAAGTTGAAGTTGAAGTTGAAGAATGGCTTCACATTCTTAAATGTTATAATCAATTTGGCATTGTTTTTTGTAATTTGTGGTTGTATCTGCCAGAATTCATAAAGTTCAAGGAAAATATAGAACGTAAATTATTGTAAAAATTTTAGATTTTATCAAGCATGAATGTATTTTTGATAGAGGTCCCGTACTTGGAAGTTTTTGATATTGTACATTTTAATTTGATGTCATTTGCTTGCTAAAAGTTATGCAGCAGATGCTGCTATGCAAAAAAATTTAGGTGCAATAATTGTATAATGTAAAGACAGTCTACATTAAATTGGTATTTATTGTTTTTCGTAGTAGCAAAGAGTAAATACATTTGTGGAGCATCAGAATAAAAACCGATAAGTCATATTTTGACTTTTTTGGTAAATAGTAGTTTTTGTACACTTCTATGAATAATTATCCAACTTGAATGCTAAATCCTCCTTCAAAATACGTTCCAAATGCAGAGATCTGAACACAATGGTAACAAATCCGTTCAATAAGGCTATACGAAATTAGAATCGAAATTTCTCAGATTCATCGGTTTTTGTTCCGAAGCTCACCATTGTAATTATTTACTCCAAGACATTAGCAAAGATTGCAATTGTTAAGAGTTATTTCCGGACATATTACCCATTTGTCAGATTTTCTAGACAAGATTTATAGGTATCTAGTGTCTAAACATTTTCCCAACCTACACCAGTAGGAAGGAAGAATAAAAGGTGCGTTAATTTAATTCACCTGAATTAATTAAATTTTTATTGAATTGATATTCAATTCTTTTTTGTGAAATTACTCCACTAGTTTGTTATAATTATTAATACAAAGATTGAACACTCAGAATAAATTATATGAGAAATCTGATCACAAATCACCTGATTTAGTTCACAGAGGTGCGTTAAGTACACTTTTAGTATAAATAAATAAATAACGCACACACTCAACATAGCCCCGCACTAGGGAAACCCTGTGTCGCGGGTGCCATGGACACACATATAGACAACCACAAATTACATCCAAACTCACGAGAGAAATAAATGTAGGCCATACAAACATTTCTCCCGGCCCGGGAATCGAACCTGGGACCTCTGCGTGGCAGTCCGGCATGGTAACCGTTCGGCCACGGAGGCAGTAAACTGTATTCACCACGATATTTAAGGACGGCAGGATTCAACTCGTTTCACGGTACAGATATGGTGTTGAAAAACTTCGTGATGAAACTTGCATGTCGAAGAAGGTTCACAATGAAGTCCCCAACCCGCATTGGACTAGCATAGTGTTTCGGTTTTGATGGGTAAGGGTGCTGGTGAAATTACAGGCACATAGAACTTGTCAATTTATCGGAATATCGGGAACATTACTCAGAACACTCATCATACTGTAACCTATTTATACGGCCCACTGCTGTTTAGAGTCTCCTCTCATGCGAGGGTTTAGGCCATAGCTCGCCATGCTAGCGGGTTGGGGACTTCATTGCGAACCTTCTTCGACATACAGGTTTCATTACGAAGTTTTTCAACACTACGGTGTACCGTATAATGAGTTGAATCCTGGCGTCCTTAAATCGACCCCTCCCACGTAAAGTATCGTATGTCAAAATTGCCAAGTTTACAGGGGAGCCTTTTAAAGTTCTGAATTCACTGAAATAAGCATAACACGTGACTTTAGATTTCTCACTTTTATTCGGCAAATCTCGTAACACACGTTGAGTATCATAAAATCCTAGATATCGGTTAGATGATCTATTAGATGATCACTCTATGTGAGTTACAAGCTTTGCCGAATGAAACGGAGAACTTTAAAACACTCCCCTGTAAACTTGGCAATTTCGACATACGATACTTTACGTAGGAGGCGTCGAAATATTGTGGTGAGTACCTACAGTTTACTTTTATGTTTATCTAATGCACCCAGGTGATCTAAGTTACTAAAAGTGTACTTAATGCACCTAGGTGAACTAATTCAGGTGAATTAAGTTAACGCACCCAGAATAAAGGCCTTCAGATATAAGCGCATAGGGAATACCGCCTATATCTGAACAGGCCTTAATTTAGTTTTGCCAAATTTGTTTGGCTGTAGAAATAAGAACATTTTGCCATGTGTAACTCAGGATTATTTTACAATGCCGCGCAATGAAATCGTAGCGATTTTTTGTAACGGAATTGTACATAGCGTAATGGACTTTATCTCGACTGTGGAAATTCCCGAGACCGCGCGAGAATTCTGCGGAAGACGCGCGACCTGTTTTTGTGGCTCGTATCTAGTTTGTACACTTAGAAAAATAACGCATAGAATGATAGTTTCATATCAAACGAACTGTCACAAGTGAGGCAAAAATCAAATTCATGCAGGCTAGTTTTAGTGGTAGATTCATTTTCGGTTTTAGTGAATATTTATATAAAAATACAAGTTGAAACGCGTTACTTCCTTGTGGAATGTGATGTTAGTATCTATTTTATGTTTGTCTGACGTATTTTTACACTCATTTACCGCACATTTCGTCATTTTTAGCTAAAATTCTTGAGCTGTTCACGGTGCAAGTTGACCTTGAGCACTGACGGCCCGCCCGCTCGTGTAGGCCCTTTGGGAGCGCTTCAATTTGACTCACTTAGCGTATGCGGGCTAGGTTTCTATGCGTTATTATTCTAAGTTTGTACATACGTAAAAAAAAATCGCTACCAAATCCATTCCCTGGAAATGTAAATTGCTTTATTGACGAATGAAGAACAAGAAAATATAAATACTGACTAGGACAGAAAAAGGAGTTTTTGTACGATTTGATCATTGAAATCTGTTTTGTTATAGTGAAATAACGGCACGAAGTTCTAGAACGACCATGAAAAGAAACACTTCTCTACTATATGTATGGTTTAATGGTAGCCTTAAAAAGGCCACATCAAACTACACATTGACGGATGTTGTTTCGTTGCACTGGAGGCGATATTCGAACCAAAGCGTATAGCTTGAAGTGCTGTTGACTGTAACAAGAATAAACGAGTGTGTTTGAAAAGACTGATGTGGGTGGAGGATGCAAATGTATTTTAGGTTGATCCAGTCTCTGAAAACCCTAGTGGGAGATGGGTGTGATGGCATTTATATGTATACGTGGAATAATTTGTCAACAGCATGCCAAAATATAGTCCCTACTCTACGAGTAGATTATAGTAGTTTATGTGACTTACATAATGAAAGGCATTAAAATACGAGTGAGGATTTATGAAACTCGCCTGTAAAAATATCTCACGAGTGTTTTTGTGGCTAATTATGCACAGTTACATACACTGCTTTATCTACACACATATTATAAGCTCTCTGTGATGTGTTCAGGAACCGTATATTACGACTGGCGAAATGGCGGCAAATAAAAACTTTTCTCACGCATGTCGCACAACCGTAGTTTTTATTATTTTTTTTTAATTTATTGCTGGCCATGGAAACAAAGTCCTTCAGCCGAAAACATAAAAATAAGTTTTTCTGTAAATATGGCCGCCACAAAGAGGATAGGCAATTTGAGGAGGCGTGCTTGGATTGACTCGGAATTCCTTAGAACGGCCCGATACGGGTATTTTAGTTCAAGATTCGTACAATTTCGCGTTTTAATCTTCGATTAAGGCACAATAGCACTATCCTATTCCACTTTAAACTAGATTTCACAAAATAATTGAAAGTCAAAATAAAAACGACACTTTTCCCTCCAAAAGGTCCAGAGCGAATCTCGTAGTTTTTATTTTTAATTCATAGACAAACTAGAATCGGCCCCAACTATCATATCGTTCGATATCAAGATCCTCTTAAGATATCAAGTAACGTGTGAAATTGTCAAAATTGTTTGTTATTGACATTTCATTTCGATTAAAACTTCATCTCAACAGTTTGTTGAAATCGTTTTGTTTTTCACGGATGGTCGAAATTTGAATGTTAGTAACATCGAATTTGATGTTACTAAGAAGCAATAATAACATTTTCACCATTGACCTACCAACAAATGGACATCGGGTCTAATACAAAAACCACTAAAAAAATGTCCGAAGTTAACCTAGACAAACATAGTGACATGTAACGAAATATAAAAAACTAAAACATTTAATTTAAATTGTAACGTCATTGCAGTACTGCCTAATTTTGCAATAATTTAAGGACCCAAAAACACCAGAGTCAGCTTCAACTAGAAACTTAACAAAATGCACCATAGCTTCTTACTTACTTAGCTTCGACTGAAAAATACTTGAACATAAGAGTAATGGAGTAGCCTTTCTCGTAAATAATTATTAATTTTTATTTTGTACAAATTCACTTAAAGAGTTTAACACGCAGATTAAGCGTGTACTATAAGAAATATACCAATGAACTAACTACTACTAAACGTAAACTCAAATATCCGTGATTCCGAAAACCGATTTATAATAAAACCGTTACGGTTTTAAGTAATTTTGATGCAACAAAACAAAGACTAATTTTGGCTTTGTGAGAGCACAAGGCAAAAGCACAAGACATGAAAATTCGACCTAACGTTATTTCGGGCAAATGTATTTTCTGACTTCTGATGGGTAATCCCAAGCAGTAAAACGAGTACAACAATATTTTGTTAGTTATTGTCAACGTTCAATAAAAAGTCATTTTAAAAATAAGATTAAAATCAACATGACTATAGTTTCTTTGTTCCAAATATTTCAATCGTTTATAGTTCGAACAATTGAAAATGACCAATAAGTTTATATAAGCTTCTTGAAACTGACGTACCTAATGGGTCTCTTTCGATCTTTTCCGCATGCAATGTGTAGAAAAAGGGCAGTTAGCTATTTGATTATTTTGTTTGCTTTTGTAATTTATATTTACGATTAATTTATATATAAATTAAATACTATACAACTGTACAAAATAACACTTTTAAATGATAACTATGATAACACAACATATTTGTTTAGTGAAAATATGACACAAAATCCTGTACCTTACTGCAGTAATTTTTGCAAGTTATTATTATATATATGCATGATTGACCACCGCGCTGTCAGTCGAACAAACGAAGACTGCTGCGCGATTGACGCTCTGTATGCGATTTTAACGCCCTATAGATGCGGACACTTTTTAGCGCGAACCCGACGTCCATTTGTTGGTAGGTCAATGATTTTCACAGATAAATTTTGTTCTAACAAAACAGTTTACCTTTATGCTGGTCGTAATTTGCGGTTTATGAACACATTATAGAGAGCTTATGATATGTGTGTAGATAAAAGTTATTATGCAATGCCGGCTTCACCTATGCGTGGTGCACACGGTGTTAGGACTATTGTTTCCCAACATCATTATTTTTTAATAGCAACAATTGAAGCATTGGGTGTAACAAGGGCGACCACGTAAACGTGAGGTTTGAGAAAATTGAAAATAAGGTTTTAATGTCTTATATTTGTCTTTTTAATATTTATAATATGACTCTTGTATTATTTATTTGTCCTATGATTTAGCTAAAAGTTCAGGTGTTATTATTATTTTAAAACAATTAGAAACATTTGAAATTATTTTTTGTTCTTGTGTTATCCGCCCTTGTTGCACCAAACGGGTAAATTAACGCGGCGTTCGTTTATTGGTTTTTAAGGAAATAAATTGTGAATCAGTCTTGTTTATAAGTTACACTGAAAATAATTTAAACGTATTTTTAACCATTCATCAAATTCGCTGGATTGAAATGAATATACAGGATTCATCTTCAGCAGGTCTGAATGGCCTCCTAGATGCTCTATGTTGCGGATAAAGTCGTTCCTATTAGACATTATTTTACATTTAAATAAGTTTTTACAAACTGCAGGTGGTAACTGTCCGAAATTCAAACGCACATTTATAATCCTTGCAACGAGGGCGGAGCGCCACCGCCCGAATTTCCAATCACTGGGGAAAATATTCCATTCTGATCAAGTGCTTACTAGAGCGCGCCAGGGTATTGATTGCACCCGGACGCTTCATGAGCTACCGGCACTATCATTATGTATCTATTTAAATAGTATTGAAGATAGAATGTATAAAAGATTATGTTCATGTGTATTGATGTCCAAGTAGAAATTATTGTCATTGTAGGCGTGTTGTAGGTATATACGTTGATATCTGAAGGACAACAGGGGTCACAAGAGTAAGGCCTTTAACTAGAATTGGGTAAGAACTCCATACATGATGAACTGGTGCATTAATAAAGATGTTGTTGCATACGTTGCATCTGCTCGTCATAACGGTATCTTCCTACTAGCCAGATAACAATACATCTTGTCTCGCTCTTGCAAGTATGTAGACCCTCTGATTGGTTGCGTGTTCAACATTTTTAGTATACTATTCAGCGAGTGCAGACGTAGCTTGTGCAGCTACAAAGATATTTTGTTTTGTGTCTACAATTAGTGTACGTTAAATAAGATTAAGATTTTAATAACTGTTGTAGTTTTAGTCCTTTGAAGTAGAACTTCATGTGTCTATAGTAACCTGTTAGGGTCAGATCCCACTGTAGCACGCATGAGCACCACGCCGCACCGCAGTATATAAAGTACAAATTCCACAAGCGTACTGAAAATTGATTGATTGATTGATCTTTAATGACACTGATTATTAATTATGTCCTCGTATCAAAAAAAGGCACACATATGCGCACTTTTTACGACAGTTGTGCCCTTTTTCGTTCCAAGGGCAGAATTGTAATATTAAATTTGTTGAATATCACAATGGTTTGCTACCATGATATTCAATTATTGTTGTAAAATTACTTCAGTCCGGCTGGATCCGAATTAATTATTGTTAACTTATTTGATCATAATTGTAGAATGAATGTGAACAAAATAAAGCCCATAATGCAAGTCTGATTTTTATTGCTGTTACAGCATGTTTATAATACAAACAAACATCGCTTACATTTCACTAGTGAAAATTCAGATCATTCTGCTTGTACCAATTGTTCTTATAATGTTACTTCGGAAACATGTTTATATGGAAAAATATACATTGACTGTGCTGCCAACAGCTTTCTCATTACAAAAACGTTAGTCTGTAAATCACATCGAAATCAAAAGGGAGCCATTCAATTTCCAATATATTGGCCGACAGACAGAAGCATCTAGTATTCTTTAATGTTAACACAACAAAGCGACATCTGATTGTATATGGAATTGGGTTGCAGGAAGACAAAATGGCTTTTAAATCTTAGACTGTCTTCTAGAGTCGTCCCCATCTATCGACCAAAATGTAGGTTAGTTTTGAATGTTCCACTTAAATCTAAATTAAGTACATTAGGAATAACGAAGGGATACTGAAATTCTACTGTGAAACTAATTCTGTATTGCACATAACTTCTATTTAATGTCAAAAATGCTTTAGTGGTGACTCACATTGCACCGGACTTCACTAAAATAGATGGCAGATAAATTTGACATAAATATACTCGTAGGAAACTTTCAGTCATTCATGCTACTGCCGGTGGTGGTCCAGCGCTTGAGCGTAGTTCGGTGTAATGCAAATCATCCTTTAGTGTAGCAACACCAGTACAGACGACACTTTTCCAATTTTCAGCGCAGTCGCGCTGAAATTCATCTCAGACCTTCTGCCTAGTCTATGGCTACACTTCAACAGTATAGGTACATTTCTGTCGCTTGTAATCTGTCCGCTTCGTGTTTTCCTCATCAGAAGTCTCACTTCAAGGCAGTCTGATATTAAAAAAAACTTAAAACTTAGTATTATAAATAATAAAGCCCAATTTACACTAACAACTTCTTAATCTCACTCCAGTTTTTTAGTTGCGGAGTAAACGGGACTTTAGTTAAAGACTAGAGTAGACGACATTCAGTGTCACAATCTCAAAGTAATACCGATACAAAGTTGATATTCCAATGTGCGTCGTTTGTTGTTCCTACTATCACTGTGGTGCATTTACGGTCATTGTTTCTTGGTACTTGTCTGAGACAAATTTTACTATACATGATCGTCTTATGTGTAAACACTGCCGTGCTATCCTCTACGACTTTAAAATTTGAAGAGTATTATAATCTGAGGCAATATAAAATATAGTGCTTAAATCGAACTAGACTATTAACTGAACAGTGGGACGTAACCTTAAGTCGCCACAATTTCTGTAATATTAAAAAAAGCACACACAATACGCAACACGGTTTTTAAACAGTGATGCATAAAGTCATACCCGTCGCAATAAAAGGTCTCCTGCAAAAAGCATATCTCAAACAAATACCACAAACTCGTCAAATGTCTTGGCACTTTTCGATACTGACTTAATTCTGGGAAGATTCTTACATTAACACACAAACACTAACTTGCCAAGTTCGAACAGTCTTAATGCTACCTCGTCCATACTTGAACAAATCTTTAACCTTTAGAGTCTTTAATTCTACCTTATAGCCTTTAAGATCTTAAAATCAGAAGTGGGATTTAGGGAAGCGAAAGAATGCGGAAATACGATATTTAAAATACTTGGCAGGCGTGACTAACAGTCCGTCACTTCGATGACTGCTCAGCTGTTAAGTTATTATGAATTGCCGCTTCAAAAAAATTTCGTTCGCTTTTTTTCGTCTTCTGGCTTCGGCAAATTATGACTTTTAAAATGAGTAATTTTTTTTGTTTAGTGTTGCCAATCAAAATTGGCAAGGACCTGTTGACAGAATTAAACAAAAGAACATTTATACTTGATTTGCAATCACGGCTTTCTTTTCTCTCGAAAACCAACCTCAAATATTTGAGAAAACCATTTTTTTCTCGCACATATTTCTATCTCTCTCAATCCTTGGTACTTAAGTCGAAGACTTGTCAGAATAAATTGTACTACATAAATGCATTGTCAAATTAAAAACGAATTGGAAGCAATGGGAAGTTACGGTTACGTATTTGTTAACAAGCAATTGTCAAATAAAACCAGGAATGTTTATTTACACATCAATATAGAATATACAGAAAAAGATACATACCCATAATACTGTTTAACTTTGTTAAATACAGGGTCAAATTTAACTATACGTCGTTTGCGACAAGGACGATCTAAAGTCCGGGTTGCTAAGCTTGACGTGTTCTGGACTGTACAAGTAAAAATGGAATCGATTTTAAATTATTTTTGAAGTTATTTATTACCAATTTGCAAAATCTTTTCTCCATCCAGCTGGTGGTTAAAAATATTACTATTAGAGTAACATACTGAATGTTATATGGCCCATATTTATAATAATAAAAAAATCATTTGAAGTGAGGGAGCCATATTATGTCTTCATTATAAATAGCGCTTGAATGCATTATCAACTAGAGATGTACCTAGTGATTTGAACGAATAGTGAATACCGAAAATTCACGTGCGCAGCCTTAGTGCTATACGACGGTAGCGAAGAGTAACCGGTTATCTGCATTTTATTAGCTACAATTAATTACAATTCATCTCAGTCTAATTACACACATCATCATCACAGCATCTGTTACATGTAACAGATCAGCCACAATTTTGAGTAATGAGGCAAGGCAAATATAAAAAGCTAATATTTGAAGGATATTTAGAATTTACACATATTATTCTCTTAAGTTTTCACTTTCAAGATGCTGTATTGTAAAATCGTGATTTGGCAGATAACCAGTTACTTTTTGCTGCCGTCAATTATATGTTTATCTATCTCCTCAGGGTAAAAGGAAGATTGACATAAAAAAGTAGTCAAAATATAAAGCCGGGTAAACATTTCGATAATTTCCGCGTATCTGTTCAAATGATGTGTAAATAAATATGCCTTTACTGCGCTCCTTGTCATAAATAACCTAAAAAATGTCAATCACGCTAAAAGGTGAAACTAAGATATTAAAAAACCGATTAGAGTGGGATTGTAGATCTGTTCCGCAGATCACAGATATGTTAATAACTCAATTACGCTAAAGTGTCGGTTACGATAGTTATAATAAGGAGGGCAGTGAAATAGGGTATTTCCAATTAAATACTCTATATGTTATAAGTACGTTTTGAGTTACATTGAACACAAAAATGAAATGAGTATGGTATAACAATTGCAAGGACTAGCTATTATTTGAGATGTAAGAGTAATTTCATAGAATAAGGTCACATTTATTCAACACGAATTACATCGCGCTCACGCGGAGACCGCGTTGCTGCGCAGCGACCCTGTGCATTTAACTGTCATGGCAAAGTACGGTCTATTTATTTAGCTTTTAACATAGATTTAGTATATCGGTACCCAAAATCTATGACTTTTAAAGTGTCCCGGGCGCGCGGGTGAAGATGGCTTGTCATTGGTCTACGCGGCGTACTAACGGTTGTATTCCGCTGAACGCCTTCCGGTTCGTGATCTCGATTCATGAACCTTTTTGCCCCAACGGCCGTCAGTCTACGAGCTATGTGCCCTGCCCACTGCCACTTCAACTTGCTATTCCTTCGAGCTATGTCGGTGACTTGATTTTCCATGGATCTCCTCATTTCTGAATCGATCACGTAGAGAAATGCCGAGCATTGCTCGCTCCATTGCTCGTTGAGTGAGTTCGAGGTTTTTTACGAGGCCCATAGTAAGTGACCTCGTCTCAGAGCCGTAGGTCATCCCTGGCAACACGCACTGCTCAAAGACTTTTGTCTTCAAGGAGTACGGTATTGCGGACTAGAAGACATCTCGGAGCCGAAAGCTGCTCAACAGAGTCGGATACGACGCGATTGTATTACTCAGAGGAATTTAAATGTTGTTGCCCAGTAAATAGAATTCAGATTCGTCATAAATGTACGCGAAAGCGTGGCAACTGGCTGGGCGAAAACGTTCGCGTCGTGTAACTGGGCGCTAAGAGTTTGCCGCCTAAATTTGAAAACCTCTTAACTCAATTTTTGGATGAAATCTCTTTTTTACTCTACGAGCGCAATATCGGGCAAATGAGAGCTTAGAATATAATTTGTAGACACTTTTTAAGTTATAAAGTAAAGGTATAATCATAGATAGTCATATAATTTTTTCTAATAATTCTGTTGTTTGTGGCTACTCAAAAGTTCACATTAGAGGAGGTTACGAGGTTTACGAATTTAGCAGACGAATTGTAAACATCACCCAAAACAATCACCGACGCCACCTATGACAAACATTAACGCCGTCAACCGATTACACTTCTCACTGCTGGGCACATATCTCCTCCAAGGAAAACGTTTTTTTTATTTTATTTTTTTTTTTTTTATTTAGGCCACAGTCCGTCACAATGATCCAATGCGGTTTGGTGACTCCACACATTTTCCGAGAACTGTTACCCTTCAAGAGCAGATTTCATCAAGACGTTTTCCTTCACCGAAAAGCTCATGGTTGGATGATGATGATGAATGGATTGGTCTAATAATGGTAATGTTAATGATTGTTCGCTCTTAGATGGTTATCTCACACTCACCCAAGGACACTGTTGCCAAAGTAGTGCGCACATTCCAAGGGCATTTTAGGGAATTACCAGACTTTACGACACGGATTGACAGTAAGCCAGTCACAAAAATATTTGGTGTCCGTGCAATAAGAGATAACGTTAACGTTAAAACAACGTTTCACGTCTTCAATCCAAGCGCGAGCGAAACTTGCGAATCTTTTTCGCTCTTACTGCATGAACATAAAGGTTTTTCTGACCGTCTCAGGTGATTCCGTGTGAATAAATGTGGTGAGTGCCATATTTGTTATTTTTTCAGTTAATGAGTTAGGCAACTCATTTTACAAACACTATATTGACAAAGTTACATGCAAGTATTTTATGAAATTACTCTAAGATCACAAAACTCTAATAATTAGTCAAGCAATAAAATCACAAACGCTGTCATGGTTATACATTAATGCAGTCGATTTTTAGCTTTAGCACATTGTAACAAGAAATCCTGAGCGTCTTATCGTTATTACTGTGATAGAAAAGACGTATTGTTATTGCGTTTTATAGTTTGGCAGGAACTTAACCTAAATCGAAAATCAACCTGACTTTCAAAGAGAAATTTCGAATTATATTTCTGAACTCCAAAACAACTTTCGCAAGTGTATACAGGCTGCCTTTGATGTTAGGTAACTGTCCGAAGATTGCTGCCCGAGCATTGTTTTTTATATATACAAGATGTTGGTAGAATGTTTTTGAAACAAACCTTGGTAGTTAGGGAGTCACCACATTAATTCACACGGAATCGCATTAAGCCGGCCGAAAAACCTTTATATTCATGCAATAAGAGCAAAATAAATGCGCTTCGCTTCCACTCGGATCGCCGCCGATGCGAAACGCACAACGTCATTTTCATTCTTATTACATCAACATATTTTTTGGTCGGCTTAATTCGATTAGTGTGGTGACTCCCTTACTCGTAATATTGAAAACCCTTCTTTATTGTGACAGTTACAAAGTTTATTATATGAAAGTAAATGTGATCAAGGGGATTCAATATTTAGCGAGGACAAAACTATGGGTTCGTAGTCAATGGTCAGTCAATGTCAGTCAGTCAATGATCGAGCAGTGTTAATGCCTAGCGCACTATGTCCGTGACCATATAGTTACATTAGCGTAATCGTACCTTCTCCGACCAAACTCTGGAAAGCAAGAAATACTCTCTCGCGAACTACTTAATAGAAAAGTTAGTGCCTAATCAAATCGAAGTTTGTTTTTTATAGTACTAGAGATGAGGTCCGCGGACCAACACAAATGTACGCGCGGCCCTCTTTAGGTCCGTGGACCATAGGTTAAGAAACGCCGTTACATAAATATGCAGTCTTCAAATTAAGACGCTCAGCCTAAGACAATTCTAAAAACGTCAATAAAATCTACATATAATGAAGAAGACTTATTCAGATCTCATTTTGTACATATATCACATAAAGATTTTTAAAAGAACACTTTTTACTTAATTTTTAATTGTTGATTTTTCATCCAATTCTTTTTAGTATATTCTCTGTAGTCAAAAATTGCCAAAAAGTTGATGCAGTTCTCTCCAATACTGAACTGCTACGTGGTACAATATACGGAGTTAAAAAATCTACGTTATAATTTTGAAAATAATGTTAATACTAATTATTAACGACAATTTTGACAATATTTAACTGACAAAGAAATCAAACTGTATTTAGATTTTTATTAACGTTTGTATTTTTTTTTTTAATTATGCATTCATGAGATCACTTTTTGTTTATTAGCACAGAACAAAAACACTAAGCACAAATTAATCACTCAGGTCCTGCAGTTTTATAACCACGGTAACCATTTAACATTAAAATGTCTGGAAAACAAAGTTACCGACCTAGTTCGCAATATTATTAACTATATCAGAATAGGCAATGCAGATTTACCTAATCTTCAAGGAAGAAATGCAACTGTGGATATTACCTTCCTCTGAAATGGAGGAATTTCTGTAGAGCTAAAGCAAGGCGAGACTTGATTCTTTTCTGGTTCCTGGCCACTTACTTTCAAAATTCTTACTTCTACCCTAAAAAACAATCATCGAAATCGCTTCAAAAATACCGGAGTAATCTCGTGACATATATACAAAAAAGTACAGTCGAGTTGAGAACCTCCTCTTTTTGAAGTCGGTTAAAACTATTTTTTTATATATATTTTTTATTATATCGACCCCTCCTACGTAAAGGATCGTATGTTGAAATTGCCAAGTTTACAGGGGAGTATTTGAGAGTTCTGAATTCTCTCGTTACTCACATAGAGTGATCGTCTAATAGATCATCTAACCGATACCTAGAATTTTATAATACTCTATGTGAGTAACAAGCTTTGCGGAATAAAACTGAGAAATTCTAAAGTCACGTATTATGCTTATTTCAGTGAATTCAGAAGTTTAAAACGCTCCCCTGTAAACTTGGCAATTTTGACATACGATACTTTACGTAGGAGGGGTCGATATATTATATATATTTATTTTATTGAATATCATGATATTTTTATCACCATTCACACCACGGCAAAAAGCTGTTTAAACCGCAATACAAAGATCTGCAACGGGCATAATATGCATAATTCAGAGTCAAAACTCTATCTGTGGCTCATTTGGTGAGAATGACGTCGAATCGAAGGAATTTTCCTAAGATAACTATCTTGTTTTGTTTTTAAGCCTTTTCTCGTTAATTATTCCGATATTTCAGAGGGAGGTATTAACCACTCAATGTATATTACTTGGGTTTACGTAAATAATATACTCTGTCTGCTAATCTCTGGTTATTACGCTGACGAGGCTGTGCTCTTGTCCAAGAACCCATGAACAATAGATAAGGTCAATTTTGCACTGCACCAGAAGTCATGTGACTATAGTCTGTTTAACACATCGTCCCCTTAGCATGGATGAACGTAACTTACAATTTTGACACAAAAAATATTTACATAGTTCTAGTAAGAGCTCCATGAGTAACGTTCCAGTTTTACTAAAAGTTTATGCAGCTTCTGCGTGCTTGGAAAGGTTTTTTATTTTGGAACATTGTAAAAGATAAATTTGAACAAATATCTATTTACAAAGAGCAACCTATAACGTGTGCCTTTTCAATGCAAGTATGAATAGGCATTATTTACGTGTGCATTGTCGACCTCATCGTCACTTGCCAACAGGTGATATTGAGGTCAAATGCGCACTTGTTTTATCATAAAAAAATCCCTTAACATTTGTTACTCGATCTTCTCAAGGGTATTATTATATCTTCTCTGCCTTATGAATAAGTAGCAGTATTTAATAAATGCGGCGATTTAAGTGTAACTTAACCTACGAAATAAAGATATATTTAACTTGAATAGATAAATAACGTTGTGATGAGAATATGTATATTAGCAAATTTTCGTAGACTCTTCAAGTGAGCATGTTTTAGGTTTTAAAGACTTTAAATATTTACATCCTGTTTTACAATTCAACAAAATACCGGCATTTATGGCATTTTCTTCAATTTACAATTGTTACGACCACATTTATTGTTACAATACCGTCCGCTTACCATGAATGGTATTAACTTATAATTTTAATATAAAAAAGAACTACTTAGTTCGGTTCATAATATGAAGTTCTGTTTCGTGATGTAAATAAGTTATTTTTTGTAAAAATTGTTAGATACGCAAATTAGTGCTATAAGGGATAATATTTGGTTATTTTGTCGGGCACTTTTAATAGTAATACCTAGTAGCCTCAAATCAATTGGACGTGCCATTAACGTTATAAGCGGGATAGCATGGTTAACGATTCAGAGAATTCCTCCCGCACTAACCTCGTGCTGTCGCAGCCCTCATGTGTCTACCTTATTGTACAAACATATCATGAAGACATCTATACAATATAGCAGTTTCTTTAAATACAATTTAAACCCTTTTAAGAAACCTATTTTAAAGAACACAATGTAATATTGCTGAAGAATCCGCTCGTCATACATTTTTCTATCAAAAAACTTTTACGTCATTTAGTTTAACAAGCGCGTGGTTGCAACACTATCTTTTTTTAATTTGTGGCACGGGTCTGAGTGAATTGTCAGTTATCGCGAATATCAACCACCCAATGCCCGTTGGCAGCACTGTTATATATTTTTAAGAACATTTTGTTCTGTGCTGTTTTTTTTAAACGTCAGAAGTAGATAAAGGTACAGAGATAAGAATCCAAATATTCCGTTTATGAAAAAATAAACGCTCTGTATCGCTCGGTATAAGGTTACAAAACTAACGCTCGTATCTTTTTTAAGTTAGATCCGGTTATGACCGGTATTTGTATGGAAGATTTCCGGGTTCAATCCGGCTTTTGGACTTTCTAATTTGAGGTTTAAGTACGCGTTGTGCTTTAAAAAAAGTACTGAGACAGTGTTTTATTTAAAACAAACAAGTGAAATGGAAATTGTGCTAACATAACTTCTTGCTCCAAGTTATTTGAACTTTAAACATACGAGTTGTAGGATGTTAAGTGGAAACGCAATAAACAACTAACTACGTATGGTTTAAACAATAAAATAGAGAGCAGAGTACCGAATTATTATACACTATTTTTAATTTTACAATCAGAAGCCCGCTTCTAATTTAACATTCAAAAGTTACATAGACAATTATATATACATATATTCTTTATATAGACCGACGTTATTGTTTTATTTTTAATGTTTGATGTCTCTTATTTAACTTATAGGACTTTTCAAACAAGCATTTAAAAGGACAATTATAGTTAATGGAAAAAACAAATGCGTTGTCGCCGGCGACACTTATGAAAATAGTTGTCATTGTAAATTTCTATCCATTCATTCACTCGCACAGTCATTCATTCATTCTTCATAAGATTACTGATTTGAGTGAACTCTATTGAAATTAAATTATATAACAAGGTTACGTAGCAGTATGTTGTTAGCTCGTATATTACGGGTCCGCCGTATTGAATTTGTCATTATCTGGTTTTGTGGCAGGAATATTTTTTTCAATGTATTTGATTATGTACGGGAAAAATTAACTTTGTAGTCCAACAAAAACTTATTACTTATATACTTATAGGCATTAAGCAAAGTAAGATTGTAAAAATGCTCTCGTCTGAGGATCGGAATTCCATACAAAATACACAATTTGTATGAAGAAACCGTCAAATGCCGTCTATAAGTGTGTCTTGATCCTTATTGTAACTTGTATTATAAGAAAACTGATTTTAACTGAGTTTGTTATACCAGACGAGTCCTCACACAAGATATGGAATATTTTTGTTCTAGAGTATTGTATTATTAACAGTCTTCGTATTTCCAAATGAATAATGAGTCGTATATTAATACCATACGACGCACTTTTCATTTGCTAATTCTAGACCATGGGGATACAATGAAATGGACGGTATCAATTTCTATATAAAATAGACGCCTATCCCGAAAATGCCAAATTCATCAGAAAGATGGTTTTAAAAGTAACCAAGGCGTATCAGTCGCACACAGATGTTGACGAATCAGTTCATAGTTTAACTAATAATAATAAGTTTAAGAACTATTTCGGTGTGACCCTCTATTCTGAAAAAGTAGCGAAAACTGTTTAGTATTTCAAATTAACTTGTAGAGCACTCATATAAATGTTTAAAAAAATACTACATATCGACTATTGCATCCGAAAGACGTATAATTGTTACTATAGTCCGTCTTTTTGGAGGACGGAGTAAAATGACATATTATGCAAGATTGCCAGTTGTCATATAATTTGAAATAGTCATATAGTTGTTGCCGACAGTTTATCGATAGAATGTTAAAGGTAAAATTTTGTAAAAATGTCCGAATTTTAAATTTAAATGTTACGATGTTCTGATGATTACTTATTGCGTTGTCGGCCTACTAATATCGAAATCAATTTTCATTCATATACATTTTAATAAAAACGGATTTGATTATGATCTATATTGAATTTAAATAAAAAACTAATAATGAAAAAAAAAACTAAAAAATATGTTTCCCCTTTGTATTTTTAATGGACATAGATAGTTCTAAATGCAGTGCATGTAAGTAAGAACTTGCAAAAATAGACAATTCAAATGAACCTGTGCCAAGCAGTTGGACGAATAATGGGCCGATAATAATTGAACTGAAACAAGCTCGGTTATATATTTACAAGCGTGACCAACACTCGGTCGATAGTTGATGAATATTAATCGACTGCAATCACTAGCTGCTGGCAAGCGGGCAAGACTTTCGCACAGTGAACTGCCATTTTCCTCCACCTTCAAAAAAGACAGACTATAATTAAAAAGTTTATTAACCGAGCCCTTCGCGATTATTGCACTTTGGAAACGAAGCTTTTTTTTCGAATCTAAACCGCGAATATTTGATTTTTCAAACAAACCAACGTTTCGGGCCCTTTCCAGGCTCTTTTCCTCTTTCACGGGCCCTGTAAAAGGTTACGTTGTTAACTGACCAAAAGTTTTTTTTTAACTTTTAAAACAATACCTTCAATCAAATTGTATATGAGGTATTAACGCTATAGGGATGTTACAGATTGCAATACAATAAAAATAAATTTATAAATTAGTCTTTGTAAGGGCTGAATAAAGTTAATAATTCAAGATACCAAAATCTGGAACCACAAGGAAGACAATTAGCACAATTTCCACGACACAATTAAAAAACAAGTACAAAATAATAAATTAAACAAAAAATGAGATCAATGTCCATACAAAGACCGGTTCTATGAGTTCTAAGCGTCGGAACAGAGTTGCTTCGGCGTGTAGACTGACGCGTTGGGATCCAGCGGGGAGCTCTCCAGGCGGAGTTTGGACACCGTGCCACTCACCGGGGTCACGAACTCCGTGGGCATCACGGCCAACATTTGCGCTTTAAGCTCTTCTATCTCTTTTTCTTGCCTCGATATTAGACCTGGAATTAGACAAGTTAGTTACGTAATTTGTTATTTTCCACGAATTATCACTGTCACAGAAACGTACAAAAAATTATCAAAAAAAGTACAAAAAATTATCAAAAACAGTACAAAAAATTATCAAAAAAGTACAAAAAATTATCAAAAAAAGTACAAAAATTATTAACGCCATCTAGCGGTGTAACCGGGGTAATGTCTTAAGATAATTCCATATAAAAAATGTCAACGCCATCTAGCGGCAAACCAGTATAACGCCACTTTCCACATTCCAACACTCGATTAATGACATATCGTCGGTGATAGTGCAAATTCGCCTATGTAGTATTGGCTTAGACTATGGAAACTAAAGGACATGTTATGTTGATATACATAAATCAGACGTTATATGTATATGACGCATTTCGACTTTGAAACCATAAACATGTTGTTGTCTTTGTTTAACCATTGCGCGTCGTCTTAAGCCAAAAGAGATAGCATTACGTTGGCCTGTGTCAAACACGGGAATCGAAAACACGTAACGTCATGTTAAATGCCAAATGTGTCCATCTCGCAGTATCAGTCGCATGATACGTTTGTAAAAGAGAAATACATTAAATATCAAGACAAATGTCTTCCAAATGTTTTATTGAATTATTAGCATTCATTGTAATAAAATGGACAAAAATATTGTATTAATAAAAATTCGTCGCTGCAGCATTACGGGATGTAGCATTAGAAAAAGCTAATATCGTACAGGCATGTGTTATTTCTGTCTATAAATCACACACAAACCCAAATATCTTATGTAATTAGACATATTTAAGTAGTTTATTCATAAATTTTGCCACATTTCGCTTTGGTTTCTTCGGATTGCCTGTTTGTTTGTATATTTTGATGATTGATGTTAACGATTATTTTGAGATAGTGTTTCGTTTAGTATTCCGTTATTAAATAATTCACCACGAGGTTTTTATTTTATTATTATTATTTTTACTATTTTAAGTTTACTTACAAATGAAAAAAGAAAAAAGAATGGTTGGAAATCATAGGAGTGCCGAATATAAACATTGAATCAAAAACCATCTTCATTTATTCGCTTCATTTTGAAGAGTCAAATTTTAACATAACTTTAATGTAACTAGATTACATGATAATGCAATTCCATCATTAGGTTTATTGGTAAATAATTTTATGTTTAATTTAGATTAAACAAGACTCATTTACTAGGCATTCTCAGTTCCTGAAAACAAAATTATCCACTTGTTTCCAATTTTTTCCCGCTGACAACTCTAACTACTAAAAATTCTTATTTTATAAAGGTAGCAACACAATGACCATGTTGGTCCAACGTTCCTGGGTGAAGGCCAATACCAACGTATAGACAGCCTATTTGCCTTGCCTTGCCTTGCCTTGCCATCGTTCGGTATCATTCACCTAGCTGACCGAGTGAAGGCGAGCGCTAATGTGTATAGAGCTCGTTTGACGTGGCTTGTCACAACTCGCAGTTGCTCGTGACTACTTGTCTCACTTCGGAGAAGTGTCGATTTTTCTGCACAAATCAAAGGCGCTCGGCCAATAGTAGTCAATTGACATTGTATAATCAGACATTTGCATGCTATTTAATATATGCGAAACATGTTTATACTAACACTGTCTCTTGTTACATCTCCTGTTATACCATGTTTTAAGCAAATAAACGTATGATAATAATATTATTGTTGATAATATTACTACTTTCATTTATTTCCATAATTTAATAGAAGTATTAAAGATTCACTTAAATCAGTCACTGATATTAATTCTATTCTATACCAATGCATAAATACAAAAAAGCTTACACTATTTGGAAACTGTTTTAAGATTTCTCTATGAAAATATGAACGTTGAGGTTGGAAATGTCTGGGAGATTTTATATTTCAAAGTTTTCTCTTTTTTTATATACTCTCAAATGATTTTTTTTCTGTGCAAATTCACTTTTCGAAATATTTGAGTATTTGTAAACGCAAAACAATAAATTCAAAATTTCATGTGACATTCCCGGATATTCCCATATAACCCAAAATATTCCCAAATGGAATATTGATCTACTTTATTTAAATGTTTGCATGTCGATAATGACTTATCGATAGATTATGGTACGACACTAAAGAAATCCGCCTTCTGTTCGTTCAATTTTTATTTAGGTATGCACGTTCATTCCGTAGTTAGGGCTGCTCCTTTCTTTTATTTTTTTTCCATCCTTTAAGAGTATTGGTAAAAGGCGCCTATCTGCTCCAAACCAAATTTTACGGAGGGATTTAACGTTATTACGTTGTTATTTCAATGGCCAAGGCTTTAATTTTTGCACAGTAAGCATTAATTTACGTTGTCCACGGACTGATAACAATAGATTCCCGTAAATCACGCTAATTTGGTAGCCACGACATATAAGCGTATTTGAATTGGCGACTAAATTACCCAAACGGAGACTTGTAATCAAATGCTAGGTACGCGTAATTGCGCAACCCCCGACGATATATTTGATTTTGAACGCACGGGACGAAGAGAAAGACGCACCTTCCTGTATGTGCATCTGCCGCTTGGCCTCGCCCAGCGCCGACAGCAGGTCCAGCTTGACCCTGGTCTCGGCGGAGAGCGAGCGCTCGAGGTGCGCGGCGCGCTCCTGCAGCGCGGCGCAGGCGCCGGCCAGGCGGCTGCTCGGCGCCGCGCCCTCCTCCTCCAGGGACCGCACCTGCGATCCGTCCGCCGTGTCACTCTGCCCCGGCCTCCGCCCGGCCCTCCGAAGGCACGCTCCCGTACCTGCTCAGTGGCTCTCGTCAAGTCTCTCTGCAGCTGCTCCGCGCGCTCTCGCGCCCTCCGCAGGTCCCGCCGCATCGCCGCGGCGTCCGCTTCCGCCGCCACCTGCGCTTCCGCTGCCGCCTGCGCCGCTCGCCGCGACGCGCACCACGAATTTTCGCATTCACCGCTTCTAAAGTACATATTTATATTAAACTTAAAATTGGAATAATTATTAATGCAAGGTCGAACACGGAAATATTCCTTCGATCCGGCCGGATTCAAACCGACGTCTTCTAGCATACCGTGCCGGACGCTATACGGACTAAGTCACGAAACGAACCAGCGGACCTCACGAGTTTTTCTGTGTGTTTTTGTTTGTCGTGTCTTTGTATTTGGCTTTTGAAAGACTTTTTAGCCGTAGCGCTTTCTATGAAAAATTTTAAGTATTTCGTCGAATCCGGCCGGATCGAAAGAATTTTTTCTGAGTGTTCGATCTTTGTATTAATAATTATTACAAACTAGTGGAGCAATTTCACATAAAAAATAATTGAATATCAATTTCATAAAAACTTATAATTGGATTGATAAACATGGTTATTGTGTACCAGTTGGGTTTAGGCTACAGTTGGCCGCACTGATTCAATACAAATTGGGGACTTACTAAACATTCACAAATGTGCATAACTTAGAAAATGTGCAACGGCTGGTTGAATGAATAAAGAAACAGGCATGAGAGGCATGCGTATAAAAGTCAGCACTCACGCATTCTGCTGCTGCTGTAGCTTCTGCTGTTGTAGCTGCTGCTGTTGTAGCTGCTGTTGCTGCTGCTGCTGCTGCTGCTGCGAGTGCGCGTGGCGGGCGCTGCGCAGCTGCGTCTCGGCCGCGGTGCGCGCGCGCCGCTCCTCGCCCAGGCGCCGCTCCAGCGCCGCGCGCTCGCTGCTGCGCCACGTCTGGAGCCTGCAACGGCAATGCGCTATGTCCACACTGGACCTTGGAACTCCGCTGCTTCTGCTACCAGCTGTTACAGCTTTGAGCAGTCGCTCACTGATCACTATCCAGTAGTCAGTCTCAAGTACTCGCGACTGACGAGTGTATAATATTAAAACTTCAAAAATCAAAGTATTTCTTCCTGCTTATATGATTCTGCAAATCATCTTCATAATTGAATTATTGACAGATTTATTCGATCGATGTGTAGAACAATACGTATCGTTACCCATGTGTAGTAGTATAATATTACAATAGTATTAACCACAAATAACATCTTCTCCTACCGCTAGGTGGCGCACCTAGTTAATAATATCGATCATCATTGAATAACCTGTTAATTAATGAAACTAACGGATAACTCACGTATTTAAATCGAATTGTTGCTCTACATGTTTCGAACCATTTCGTGGCCCTTAATCATGAGATTCTACGGCGGTGACTTGACGGAAACTGCGCGCCAAGGCCCTGGCTGCCCGATCACACAGTACGACTGCGGGCGCAGGCGGCGTCGGCGAGCAACTACCCGAGGGTAGTTTGCTTCTTTTTTTATTAAAGTCACACGCAGATTTGTACACTACACTAACAAAGTTTCTAAAGTCGTCCACACTAACTACTCACGTAGTACCTAACTCTATTTTCCAGCCGAGCGGTACCAACCATCCACTATCACGATTGAAATTCGAATGACGACACTTTATGAAAAGAAATATGCGTCGAAACCGAATCCAATGAGTATTCTGGTTCGAAACATGCCGAGCAAAAATTGGACTTAAATGCGTTTTTTATTTATTTATAATATTAAGTGCCGGGACGAACAAGTCGTGCGCCCGATGGTAAGCTATACGCTTTGCAGTTCCACTCAGAGCTTTAAATCCATTGACTTACAATTATATGGACGTCGGGTCCGCGCTAAAAAGTGTCCGAACTTATATGGCGTTAAAATCGTATACAGAGCGTCCTTCACGCTTTAGTCTTCGTTTGTTTGACTGACAGCGAAGCAAGCAAAATTAGACAGTACTGCGATGACATTACAATTTAAATTCAACGTTTTAGCTTTTTCATATTCCTTTACATGTCACTACGTTTAAATAGGTTGACTTGGGACATATTTTTCGTGGTTTTGTATTAGACCCGTCGTCCATTTATTTGTAAGTCAATGTTTAAATCGTAAAGATTTGAGAGACACTGCCACTGCGCCCGTCGCCCAGAGACATAAGTTGACAAGTTCCATGTGCCTGTAATATCACCAGCACCCTTACCCTTCGAAACCGGAACACAATAAAGCCGACATTACTGCTTGGCGGCAGAAATAAAATGTGATTAAATAAAACGTGAGTTATCAGTTAGTTTAGTTAATATATCTGAGTCATGGTGGTTTTCTATTTAAGAGCTCTCACGCCAAAAAAGGTTTGACGTTGGCTCCGCCCAAATTTGTGAAACAAATATATGCCTGAAGTTCGCGTGGCATGCGACAGGAGATGTTGAATTTTGCGCATTAAAAGTACCAAATTCGTTTTAGCGGAATAACTCTAAAACGCAAGGGATTAAAAACAAATCCGTAGTGATAGTTGTCGATCATGCATAAATATAATTAATTATCTAATTTTTGTCCTAATAACCTGTAGCATTTCGAGGATAAATCGGAAAAATGTGAAAATTAGAGGTCATTCGTGATTTTTATCTATCGAGGAAACTTTATTGTTTTATGTTTCTGATTAATGTCTATGCTTGAATATATCGTGTAGTTACTCATACAATATTTTATTTTTAAGTTTAAAGTGGATATTCCCCTCTAAAATCAAATCGAAGATTAGGAATTTTTCCTCTGCTCCCTCTTAAAGAATCTGTTAATTGTTCACACAATACTGACTTGTGCTGTAAAGCTTGATGCGCCTGCTTGAGCTGATGATAGTCCTGCCTCCGCTGGCGGTCAGCGGCTGCAGCGGCTGCCAGGGCCCGCTTAGCCTCCGCCTCGGCAGTCCGCGCCGTCATCAGCTCCGATTTCACTCGTCTGAGCTCCTCGGCGCATTCACGAGCCTCGCGCTGAAGAAAAGTTGTACAATTTTATTAGACGATGATGTACAGAATTCATTTCGTTCTAAACTAAAAACATCGTACTGTAACAGAGTCCAGGGGGGCCGTGACAAAGGGGCTCGTGTCGACAGTGAAGGAAAAACGCTTAGTTAAAGTTAAGCCTTTAATAAAGTTTAAGTTTAAAGTACAGAAGGGCGTAACGGGAGTGTTCCGGTAGGTGCTCGTAGACAACCCGATCGCAGTCAATAGTTCAATGTGGTCCAGTAGGAGCCACACACACATTGAATTCAGAATTAACAAATAGATACTTTGCTCATCTACTTATGGTGCCGAGGGAAAATCTTAACATCGCGTTTTAGGAAATAGCCTCAAAGTGGTCAATGCCATCTAGCGGCGTCGCGTGGAACTAACGCTCCGTTACAGTACTGTAATTATCTTGGAATATCTATTTGGTTCTGACTATTTACCAACAAGATAATATGGTGCCTCTCCCGATTGATATAAACTGATATTGCTCAAATTTTTAAATACAAATTCAAATCTTTATTTCGGACAAAATATCCATATAGTGTTAGTCACAAATTATTAACAAACTATGTTAATATAAATCCTCTAAACATTGACGTGTACTCGTACCCATTGATATAATATGGGCCCATCGTTCCTATTGGCCACTGTACGAAGAAGGCCATTGGCGCTGCCCCGCACTCTGCGCTTTAGGGACGCTACCCGCTTCCGCAAAATGGCGCTAAAGCCGTCCACTCGCGCCTCGGTAAACATTCCCGAAGCGCTACAGGCAACATATTTTCGGTTATCGGCAAAAATATACATAATTCCATTAAGAAAGAAGATGTCCATAATATTAACCTTAGTGCTAAGTCCAAACTTATGGTACCACGATTTCGTTTAACTAAGGTTTTTTTTTTTAAATATTAGTCATGCATCTGATGGTAAACTACACGCCTGTCCACAACAGTTGCAGTGCCTGACCTTTAAATCGCAAAGATCTGAGGGGCACTGCCACTGTCTTACAAAAGTTGACAAAAACCGGAACTCAGTAATGCTGACATTACTGCTTGACCGCAGAAATAAGTAAGTTCTGCCACCTGAACTTCCCTGGATGATACCAGGTAAACGATTCTTATAATGGGAACTGTACATATACGTTTTTACAACATTCCAGACCATTAAGATTATCATTTCCTAAGTTCAAAACCTAAATTAGAAGACTATCTGTTAGATAAAGAATTATGGAAAGACGATATGACTCTAGGGGGTCTACTCTCGATCTCCGTCCGACATCCGTCCGAAACAATTACTGTCAAATAAGTAATATTCGACAAAATTAAAAGACAAGTATCCAGTACGAAGCTTCATTCGCATCACGCGTCTTTTCATTTGGTCAAGTATTGCTTATTTGGCAGTAATTGTTTCGGACGGATGTCCGACACAAATATGATTGAAGTGTATTCCATAGCATTTATTTTGAAAAGAGCAACAACTAGAGTTTCTTGCTCGTTATTCTCAGAGAAGTCAGCATAGTGAACGAGGAGTAGCTTAGTGACGTTTTCAAGTGTAAATTTATTTTCCAATGGAATAAAAGATTATGTAACTTTGACTTTGTTTAACACTTCATATTTTGATCTACAGCTATTATCAATCTCATCCCATCAATGAGTTGTAATCATAAGCGAAAAAGGCTTATACGCTTATGGCTTTTAATTATGAAATATACGAAGTTATTGAAAATAGGTACGATGTCGTCGAAAACCCTGAGCATACAGCTAACATAAATGCATACCATTCTTATTCAGTTAAATAAATATTTAAGTGGATAATATTTGACAATATATTTATTTATTATTAAAAACAATATATTTAAACAAGTGTGTTATTTCACTTCTTTTCAATGGACATTTCGACGCCTCCTACGTAAAGTATCGTATGTCGAAATTGCCAAGTTTACAGGGGAGTGTTTTAAAATTTCAGTTTCATTTGGCAAAGCTTGTTACTCACATAGAGTGATCATCTAATAGATCATCTAACCGATATCTAGGATTTTATGATACTCAACGTGTGTTACGAGATTTGCCGAACAAAAGTGAGAAATCTAAAGTCACGTGTTATGCTTATTTCAGTGAATTCAGAACTTTAAAAGGCTCCCCTGTAAACTTGGCAATTTTGACATACGATACTTTACGTGTGAGGGGTCGATTTAGTAGTTGACTGCTGAGTTCAGAACGCCATCGCAATCACATATAAAAACTTGACGTGACAAAATCATGCATTCATTTCAAAAGGAAACCTTGAACACTGATTTAGGAATCCATTCAAAACATGGCCAACGCCATCAAGCGGTGTAATTGAAAAGATTGTCTTAAGAGCATACCATGTTCAAAATCATTCGATATTCAATAAACAATAGGCGTCAAAAATCTTACCGATTCGCGTTCTCGTTCCCGCTCGCGCTCCTTCTCTCGCTCTCTCATTTCCTTTTCTTTCTCCCTCTCTCTTTCTCTTTCCTTCTCCTTCTCTCTCTCCTTATAACTGCTGCTGCACTCTTTGTGATTTCTTATGTGATTTTCTTTTGTACTTTCTACATCTTTAACTATTTGTTCTTTTGCTGAAATTAGAATCATATTTTTGTTAATCTTACTTATAAAAAAATCAATTAAATTTGAACCTTTAATTGTGAAAGAGGTTTAATTAAGTGTACGAGGCAAAACTTTGTAAATAAGAGATTTAGGATGAGGTCATACGTAAGTAATTTAGTAAGTTGTGAGTTGCGTAATATACGCTGCAAACGGTTTCATATAAAAGTCCGGTTCACGACGACGCAAAATGAATTGTCTACCAACTACGCGCGTAATTAGGACTGAATTTTGGTCGCACTGTGCGACGTGCTGGTGTGGGTGGAGGAAGGGATGAGATGAAGATATGGATACTCACTTTGCTCTGTATTCTTATGACTATCACTATGATTATCCTTATCTTTATCTTTGTTTTTATTCTTTCTTTTTTCTTCTTTTAATGTACTAGCCTCTTTCTTTTCACATTTCGATTTCGAACCACCTGAAAAAAAGATGTAATATCAGTAGAAAATTCAAATTAATTATTGTGGTTTTTCGTAAAATAACTCCTCCACTACGTTTGTTAAGGTTATTAATACAAAGATCGAACACTGAAAAATTTTGTCCCACCAGGTCGAAGAAACTAGTGATTATTTCCCAAAAAACTGAATACTACATTTCGCACCCCTCATGGAAAAATGGCGTAAGTGGAGTTACGTCAAAAACGGTTATCTGCTCTATTAGATAAAGAAAAATATAACCCACATCATCTCCAATTCTTATAAATCTATCTACAATATTAGTCGATAGAGTAGATCTAATAGAGCAATAAACATGTTTAACGTAACTCGACTTATGCCATTCTTCCAGGAGGGGTGCGATTTGATCAAATGCGTCAGTTGAGGCATTTGTAAAAATACCGGCTGCGGCGAGGTTTTTGAAAAATCTCTCACTAGATGTCACTAGCGGCGACGAATGCCGAAAGCCAATACAAAGATCTATAACAAAACACAGCAGAATTTCGACTGCTCCTTAACTGGACCAGTAGCTCAGTTGGTAGGAGCAATGCTACGGTGCAGCATAGACGTGGGTTACAGTCCCACTGGGTCGACGAATTTTTCTGTGTGTTCGATCTTTGTATTAATAGTAACAAATTCAAATTCATTATATCATTATTTCTCAGAAATGCAAACCAATTTATACAAGGTAACTCTATACTGGGCATCGCAATATAGATTTCTACGACTGACCTTTACTGTGTTCGTGTTTGTCGTCTGCATCGTGCGCGCCGGGCGCCGTGCCGTTGCTGTGCGCGTGTGTCGCAGACTGCGCGTGTGCCGCCGTTCTCGCTGCCTTTTCTTGCAGGTGTCGCTCTAGCTTATCCAGCTGTAATATTGATTCAATTGAAGTCTTAAACTATTCCAAAGAGTTTCACTTTTTTGTACTGGAACCTATAACCAAGACGGGATCAGGACGACTTAAGTCTCTAATTATGATCTGTGTTCAACTGCAGAAAGTGTGTTCATCGCGTCTGTACGCGAGTACCTATTTTCGAAAATTTTTCTGACAAAAAATCTCTTTCCGCTATAATTTTATGGTCATTCCCGGACTAGTGTTCACTGCCTTACTTCCCTGGCAATTTTCATTATTTAAATATTCAAGTACATATCGTGTAATTATGAAATAATATTTCATGATACAATACTGGAATATTAACTACTATTGCACGATAAAAAATTTGCCACGGAAATTAGGTAGGTATAGTGTTATATGGTGTACCAGAATCCGATGGCATTTAGGCAAATTTAAATTTGTAGTGGGCAACATCAATATAGCAGGGAAAAATGTACTAGATACTTCATACATTTTATAAGTTCTGTAAGAATTTGTGTGCGCGAAACATTGACTTACAATTATATGAACGTCGGGTCCGCGCTAAAAAGTGTCCGAACATATAGGGCGTTAAAATCGTATACAGAGCGTCATTCACGCTTTAGTCTTCGTTTGTCCGACTGACAGCGAAGCAAGCAAAATTAGACAGTACTGTGATGACATTACAATTTAAATTCAACGTTTTAGCTTTTTCATATTCCTTTACATGTCACTACGTTTAAATAGGTTGACTTGGGACATTTTTTTCGTGGTTTTTGTATTAGACCCGTCGTCCATTTATTTGTAAGTCAATGGCGCGAAAGGTAAGTAATTTCTGACACAATTTAAAATGAAACAAAAATATATCAATTACATGGGTGATAGTTTTATTTACGTTTGCAGTTTGAAGTAACTCGCATTTACGCCATTTATATATATTTTATAAATAATTGTCTACACACTGTAGTCTTGCTGACCAGCACCAGTACCAACAAAAATTACACACCACAAACATTGATTTGGCTTCGTTGAAATCGGCAACATTTAACCCGATTCTGAATCGTAAATTGTGACTTAGATGCACCTAATTCGTCGCTGATTTTGCCATATACATGATTACAATGATTTTTGCTGGAGATTGAAACGGAGTAATTATCATAATATAATTGTATATTAGGAGTTATAGTAGTAGCCTTTGCTGGTCGAAAAGAGAAGTTCGCGCGTTAAAGAATCGTATGCGTGTTTCGAATACGACAATTTGACGTTCGATTCGGTTATTGTGAATAAAAATGAAAAGAAACAGTATCAGAATCAGAATCATTTAGTACTACAGCAAATCAAATCGGTCGACAACAGAATTATCGTAAAGTTCTGAATGGACCTACTGGTGAAAGTCATTCGATTTTTGTAATATTTAATGCCACGAGATTCTGGTACACATATAGCTCAAGGTACATCAAAAGACGCGTGAATTGATTCTTCCGCAGATGTCGCAGATGTCCGAGAACAACTATGACCACTTACCATTGACCATCCAGTCTATCCGTTGAGTATTTTATAAAAGTATATATTACAAACCTTGGCCTGCAAGACTGCAGGATCTGGCACACACGAGCCATTTGACTCCGTCTTGCCCACTTTGCGCCGCAGTGAGCCATTCATGTGCCGCGTATCGTGCGCGTGCGCATGCTTTTCTGTCGCCGGCTGCGACTGCGGCTGTGGACACTCGCCATTTGCTGTCGAGCTCTGTGTCCGTTCTGACTCTTTTGTTTGTTGATTCTGTTGAAAAAGTGTATATGATTATTTGTTACATGGAATACTCTTTTCGAGTTGCTATATTCTAATTAACTGAATACAGGGAAGCTATTTATGATTACTACATATTGACTGTATGTATGGTCTTTATAGGTTATTATAGAGAATAGTAGCATAGTGTAATATAAGACTTAGTAGAGAGACTCCCGCCTACCCATCGCTCGGAGCGTTGGGTTCTCAGATTATTATATAAATAGATAATAAATATAGGCAGCGGTCCCGGGTGCGATTCCCGGGCGGGAGAAATATTTTTATGAATGAAATTTATTTATCTTGTGAGTTTGGGTGTAATTTGTGGTTATTTATGTGTGTGTCCGTGGCACCGGCAACACAGGTTTCCCTAGTGCGGGTCTATGCGTCATTTGTTTTTTTTACATGCAGTACTTGGATGTTAATAGTTTTAGTTACCTCGATTATGGGAATATGATTATGAAATAGAAATCCACGATTCTGAATTTGAGACACTCTCGTTCAAACAACCATAAACACGTCTTCTATTTAAAGGCTTCAATTGGATAATAAAGTTCAGGAATCCATTATTGTTTTTTATAAGAAGTTGTCTACAAATAAAAAGACAACATGCCTTCGATATGTTTGTACACTTATTTTGTTAATGTCAATTTCTATAGAACCAGCGCACAAATACATATTAATTAAGAATTACAAACCTGTTCTAACGCGCTCTCGGGTAACGCGTCCTTCATTAGCTGGAAGTAGAACTCATTTTCGGCGCGTACTTGTTTCTGCCGCCTTAACCGCAGCCTGTGCCCCACGTACGACTTTACACCGAAACCGAGAGTCACCACTGGGTAACCGACACAGTGCGCGGCCAGCGGCCGACAGAGCTCCAACCCCCCTCCCGCCACCCCGCCTCCGCGATCTGTCCTTAGCGCACCCTCTACGTAGACTAGCACGCAGCATATTGCTACAGTGGGTAGACATATGCCTTTGTCTGCAACTAAAGGACAAAAAGAAAATAGGAGCTCCATTAAAAGTATCTTGATGCTAGCTGCACAATAGATTTAGTTGTCTGTCTTTTCTACCACAGGAGGGGTAGGCAGAGACCACGGAACGCCATTTTGCTCTATCCTGATACAACTCTCGAGCCTCACATACATCAACTACCCTTTTCATACAACTTCTTTTATTCTTGTCACTTCGGAACCCAGCCTTTTTGAGGACATCACTGATCTGATCAATGTAAGGTGACCGTCAGGGTGCATGGTCGCTTGTGGCATCTGGCACTGAGTGTATATTCAAGAATTGCTATCTATTTGCTACCTTTTCTAAATAATTGCTACCTTTGATAATTCTGAGAAATTAAAAAAATAATTGACCAGCCATTCTGACATCAGGATGGCTGGTCGCCACTTTGTTTAGCATGAAGGGAGCAGATTTTCCAGAAGTATGTATTACCAATAATTGCTACTTATTTGCTACTTTCACGAATTAAAGGTATACGCTTCTTATCTACATCAGTTAAAAAAATATAACCGATTGAAAATTTCACTTTTAAATTTCTCAGAGTACCAATTTCAAGTTCCTCAGAATATATCAACAGCAGCAACTATTTAGAAAAGGTAGCAATTCTTAAATATACACTCAGTGCGAGATGCCACAGGCGGCCAGCCATCCTGACGGTCACCAATGTAAGTCCTTCTGAGACGTCCTCTGGAAACCCTTCCATCCACATTTGCAACATAAATCTATTTGGTAATTCTTCTTACATCCATCCGCTCTACACGCCCATACCACCTCAACATTCCTTTCTCTATTCTAGTCACTACATCCTCTTTCAAACCACATCTTTTACGTATTATTGTATTCTCACTCTATCACTCAACTTTATTCCACAAAATTTCCTCAGAAATCTCGTCTCCACCGTTCACTCTACTTTCATGTTTCTTCTGTCATACTCAACTCTCATTACCAAAGTCAGTGCAGGAACCAGCAAAGCATTGTGTATGGAAATGTGTGCTTTTTGGGATAAGATGTTGCTCCCCATTGGACCACTTATGGCTCCATTTACTGTGTTTCCCTTTCGTACCCTTCTTTCAATGTCCTTATCAAAATTTCCATCTCTTGTAAACACACTACCCAGATACAAAAACTCATTCACTTGATCAACATTATAGTATTTTAATCTTACATACCGTCGTTCTCATTTCTTTAAAAATCATCACTTTCGTCTTTTCTGCATTAATCTTCATATCAGTAACTTATGAAAAACTGGAAATATTTTTTGTCCGAAATAACGTTTGAATTTTCATTACACCGAAAACCGAATTTCGTTTCGTTATACGAAACAGTTGTGCTTTCAGGATATGTTGAATGTCTATCGCAAAGACACGATTACATTCGGTTAGGTTAGGTTTAAAAGAAAAAACATTTTCCTCTCAAAGTTACTTTCGAGGTTATGAAATTTCGACCAAACGTTATTTCTGGAAAATAGCCCTCTTTCTAAACGACTCACTCATAATATCCAGCAATTTTTTGCAATCTCTTCTAAAATGAAATTCAAATAATGAAAAAAAAAAAACATGCCTTTCCCAAAGACCGCAACAGTTACCAGTGTTACGCACCTTAATTTGCAGTAGGCTCCTTGTGACAGATATCGTCCAGGGAAATAATCCAGTAGTCCAACCAGTAATTTGAGCGTTGTGTTCCGGTTTTGGAGAGTAAGGTACTGGTGAAATTACAGACACATGGGACTTGTCAACTTTGTCTCTCGGTGACGGCAATGCGCCTCAGGTCTTTGCGATATAAATCCCTGAGTGGCACTGTAACTAATATGGACAGACGTGTTGCTTATAACCAGGCGCACGACTTGTTGGTATCACAAAAAAAAAACTAATTAATACTGTTTCTATACAATACCAATTACGACATTCTATTTACCTAAATATTGGGCACATTAGGTGCAATGTCCTGTACAACGTATTTTATCGCGGTTTTCCGGTTCACACGTTGTTTGCCATTGTTTTTTTTTGTTTAGTACATATTTTATAGTATTATGTATTACGTCATTCATAACTGTCATCCCATAAACGCATTTACATTTTTTTTAATAACGGTTGAAAAAATTCTTAAACGTGACGCCGGCCGGCCTGTTGTTTGTGGCTAGCCAGGTGGTTGATTGATGGGCGCGGACTGACAGAAGTTGAATTCGTGATCTTTTGTTCGTAATGTATACGTATAATAGATTCCAGTTGATATTTTAAATTCACCATTTGTGAGGGTAATAGTATTGTGTATCAAGGGCGGTAAATAAAGAATTACGAACGAGACTCTATTAGAAGCCCGAAGTCGAAGGCTGAGGCCTTGAGTAGAGGTTGGTAATTCCCGTACCGCCCGTGAAACATACAATGTTTCTCATCACACTTGTGCGTACATAGTATGGTAACATGCAGGCTAACTTGACTATATTGCCCCAAATAAAGACCCCAGGCCTTTTTTCATTTCATTACAGCCATGATCGTGTAATGGGAAGAAATGAAGCCCGAGGGTTTTGTTTGGGGCATTATAGTCAAGTTAGCTTGCACGCAATCATATTATTCAAGTGTGATGAAAAAACTATAATGAAACATAAACTTTACACAAAGGTTTTTTGGCAACCAGATCAACTGCCTGGTCTCAAACAAGGGAAGAATAACCCCTAGAGTTTTCTACACATTTCTTTACAATGGAACTTGCCTTACGTAACAGAGATATTTGGAGAACAAAGACTGAAAGGAATTAATACATAAAAAATATATTATATTTCGTGATCATTTTTAATTTCTTTTTGATTTTCCTCTCGTCCGTTTCCTAACATTTTACTTTGATATTGGCACAAAGTATTCTAGTGTCATTAATTATAAAAACAAGATAATTTGGATTTAGAAGACGTCTATATACTATCGCCTTCAAAACACCTACACACATCAAAAAAAGTTTGCGATCACTTCGAAAAACTGAAATCCTTTTTGTTACTGTAGATTATATTATGATTTTTTCTTCTTTTTAGATTCTTTATTTAAAAATAAATTAGAACATAAAACAATGACCCCGTTCAATTGTTTTTTCATATAAAAAGGCTTTTAGTCCTAGCTTACGCTCATTCAGAAATCTGATTTAGTCAATTATAAGCGATTCAAGATATTTTTCGCGGAAAGTTGTGATTGAAAAAATGCCAAGAGGATTATCAGAGGTTTTACGAGCTAGAATAGTAACTTTGAGGGAAGAAGGATACACCACGAGAGTAATAGCACGCAGACTTGCTATATCCCAATCCTGTGTCGTGGCTACGTTGCAGAGGTATCACGGAATGGGGAATTTAGCTGACCGACCCCGCAGCGGTCGCCCAACTGTTTTGACAGCTGCCCAAAAGCGCTATATTAGATTGCTGGCAGCCCGTGATCCAACAATCAACGCCACTAAAATAAAAGCAGAAGTCAGGGCCGCCTCTGGGCTTGAAGTTAGCACGCAGACCGTTCGCAATTGCTTGCACCAGGCTGGATTACGAGCACGGAGGTCTTGGCGAGCTCCGCTCAATTCCCGGCAACGTCAACAACGAAGATTGCAGTGGGCTAGACTTCGGCAAAATGAAGACGGTGAGGACGAAAACATTTGGCAAAACTGTCTCTTCGTTGACGAATCCCGAATCAGCACTCATCCAGATAACCGACGTGTCCGTGTCTGGAGAAGACCAGGCGACCGTGAAAGACAAAGAACTGCCACTGGAACAGTTCAGCAAGGCGGAAAATCGGTGTCCTTTTGGGGTGGCATTATGATTGGAGCTAGAACGCCTTTGATCCCGTATCGGGGCTTCATGACAGCAGACATATACAAAGCAGTTGCTATTGATGATATCGTCAGACCATTCCGAGTCAACCATGGGCACCAATTTGTACTGGTCGATGATAATGCGCCCGCACATCGAGCTCAACGAGTCAATGCTGCTCTTCAAGAATACGATATCACACGATTAGACTGGCCTGCCGGCTCGCCCGACTTAAACCCAATAGAGCACGCGTGGGATGCTCTTAAACGAGCAGTATGGAACCGTGAGGCACGTCCCCAGACAGTTCCAGAGCTCAGGGAAGCCGCTATTGAAGAATGAGATAGGTTACCCCAGGAAATGCTGGATAACTTGATCCTCAGCATGCCCAGGAGGATCTTCGCATGTATTCGAGCCAGGGGAGGAGTTATTTTATATTGAATTCACACCTTTTAATAATAAATTGTTGTTTAAGTTTAATTAAACAGTCTTTTTCTTTCTATGAAATTTCTATCACTATTACATTATGATTAATGGGTCAATTTTTTAAAATAAATAATAAAAAATAGTTTTATATTTTAATTTCAAACAGGGTATTCCTATTTAAAGAAAGCATACAACATAGATTTTTCTTGATAAAGTTAAATTTAAAGAATTATAGGAGCTTATGCTATTGATCGCAAACTTTTTTTGATGTGTGTATGTTGTATTTATCTAGATTAGTTATTCATGTTAAAAAAGGGGAGCCAAGCGAAAAAAGGGGAGCCAAGCGATAATAGGTTATATATCAAACAACAACAAAGATGTAAGCCCGTGGAATTCCATCCGCATTAGCGCGATGCCGCACGAGCGTTGCGCCGTCGCGTTGCAACGCTATGATTTCATAGCACTAAGGGTCGTATTCCAGAACTCTACTCAATGCTCAAGTCAGGACTTAAGCATACTTGAGTGTCGTGTAGGGGTCGAGTGTAGTGTCGATGCGTTGTACTACATTTAAATTAGAACTACATCGGAGAAAGCCCTGTGCTACGCTCTCTGTCCGACATCCGTGTGAAACAATTAGCGCCCAGTTACCCGACGTGAAACTTTTCGCGCTGTTCGCGTGGCGACCGCCCAGTTACCGCGCTTTCACATACAGTAATGGCGAATATGAATTCTATTTACTAGGCAACAACACTTAAATTCCTAGGCATCGCGCAGCGTGGCCCCCGCGTAGACCAAAGACAAGCCAGCCTCCCTCGTGCGCCCGGGACGCTCATTTAAGTTAAAAAGTAAAAGCTAAATAAATAGAGCGTATTTTGCCATGACAGTACAATGCACGCGGTCGCTGCGCGGCGTGAGCACGATGACATTCGTGTCGAATAAACGCGCTGTTACTGTCAAATAATACTCGACCAAATTAAAAGAAACATGACGCGAATAGCTTCATACATGTCATTGTTTTTTTAATTTGGTTGGATTGTTTCGGATGGATGTCGGACGGGGAACGAGAGTAGATTCCCAGGGACCAGGAGACGAAGAAGGGGTGTTGCGTTACGTAAGAAAGCAGCGGCGGCGTTATGTTGCGACACCGCAATGCTCGTCTGACACTCAGTGCATTGAAATTATAGTATTGCGACGACGCAAGACATCGGCTACGCCCGTGTAGCATTGCTCTTTATGTAGTATAACGCAGCGACGTCGCAACGCCGACGCAACACATTGTGTGACATGGCTCTTAAGAGGAAACAAAGCTTCGTAGTATGTGGGAGAGGCGAATGTGGAATTAAGTCGTGTAATTCCATCGCCTTTACTCTGAAATGTGTGCTGTTTTGGCAATTTCGGTGTTTACAATAGTACACTTTAAAAAAAGTATAATTTTATATTTGGCACAAAGGTATTAAAAATGAACGATCATACGAAAATCAATCAATCAATCTGACTACAGATTACAAAATGCAATTAAATCGGTTATCCACATTCGCACCCGATATAAGACATTGACGGGAACGAAAGTTGTACACTAGAACGCACTCTATCGGGTTCCAGGTTATTTTGCATACATAAAGAAGTCACCACTATATGTTAAAAGTGGAATCGGCTTGATCCAGTCAGAAAAATCTTTATCTCCATGTAACAAGAGCGAAAAAACGTTTTGTTTATTGCAATGCTACGTGGAGAACATTTTGGATTTCCATGTCGAGTTGTTTTTTCGAACAAACCAAGGTGATCAATGAATAGGAATCGCGAATACCTAAGAAATCGATGTTTAAATGTGAAACTTAATTTTTTATATATTCCGATTTATGAGAAAATTAACTCATAAACAATGTTTATTTCATATGTAATCAAATTACACTAGAAATCGTCACTTTGATTATCTACTACTCACTCGTACGGCAGTTTCCCCTGAGAAGAATGAGTAAGAAACTCAAAGGGCGCGTTCCCATTACGTCGTGACGACAGAAAGTCGTTTTAAAGTGTCGTGACTTGTATATTTATTTCACCAAACACTTAAAAAATATTACATCACATGATTTCTTGACACCCCTAAACCTACATCGGTTTGTCTGAGTACTGCACAATGCTCTTATATACCTATAAATAAGCACGACAGAAAAGTAACCTATTTTACTAACAAGTATAGAATTAACAAAAGAATAATATGTGTAACATTACGAAATAATTTTGAATGTCGGTAACAAAAAAAAAAACAAAACAAATATCGTAAAATGCAACACAAAAACCAGTTTTTGCGCTCGCGTGATATTGACCAAGCCTGTGCTCCTGCGGCGTGCTCCAAATTACAAATGGAATTAAGTGTCGAACGGACTAGTTTTCTTAAAGCGACTTTTAATTGAACGTTTTAGATTTACAGGTGTAATTCTTTTCTTTAATTCCAAAGGCAAAGTGTTAATGAAATGAAATATTTATTCGCAAGCAAACACGGTAAGAAAAGGTATTATTATACAAGGTGTCAAGAACACGTGTTGCACCAGATACTAGCACGCAAATATTAAAATAAATTGAAGTTAAATAATGTCGTAAATTAAAATTATACAATTTGTCAAATAAGCAATGTCATATAAAAGTAAGCAAAATGCCAATAAATTTTATCAAGGACATTGGCGAAATCGCCATTTTTTTGTATAATTTTTATAATAATACTAAACTACCGTACATAGTTATTTTTACTTGACATTGGCAAAATCATTGATTATTTCGATGTTCGACATACACTACACATTGTAAGCGACATATTAGATATATAAATAATTTTGTCCTATTGTAATTATATTTTTGTAATATTAGAGCACTATTTATATTAAAGAGTATATTTGGTCATGAGCATTGTTTCCGTTGCTACATTGTTAGGTTGGTAGCGCTAGTAGCTTTAGTTGATGGCGCCACAATACACTATATTGGTGGCGCCAAAAATGCAGCCCTACCAAAAAGCTCCCACCATACTGCTAACGTTTCTTAATTTGTGATACTCGAGTGCTCGACATTCTGTTTGTTGGAGTCTCAGAGGACAGTGCCTCTCATCTTGCTTTACCGTGCCATTTTATCATGCAAAGTGTATAATAGTAATTAGTCTTCATACCAATAAACGAAGAACACAAGGAGTTGGAATTTTATTTCTGAAACTTCCTAATAACATACATACGACATTGTTTGTATGTGTAGTGATGTTCGACATAACATTTAAAAGAAGAAGAAGAGCAACAGCAACAAAATCATAAATGAAACAATATCAAAGAAGTAAGAACAGCACAAATATAAACAAAATCAAATAACTTTTTTTTTAATATTTTTATAGGTAAATCTGCGATAGCTACAGGCAAAGCATTATATATTTGTATGGACATGTTATAGCAATTCCTATAAAAGCAAGTAGTCTTATGGGAGGGGCCAGTTATGCGGTTTGGATATCTAGTTAAAAAATTACATACTTCACGTTTCTTAGTAAATAAGACTAAGTTTTTTTTTAACAAACATGCATACCTCATATACGTAGATGGCGGAAAGCGTTAGAAGATTTAGCTTTCTAAAAACGGTCTACAAGATTCGAGCGGAAGAAGGCAGTCCTCTGATCACATATGTGCGTTAGACGATGTAAACCAAATACAAATTGATTCAGCTTTGCACATATTGAATTAACCTGTGGTGTCTATGTTAGTTGAGAGTCCAATACTATGCCGAGAAAATGGCTGGATGAGCATTCCACAATTTCATCTCCATGACAACTTACTTAATTAGTCTTGATACGATATATTTTGTAGTACTTTCTCCATAAAAGTTATTTGCTGATGTTATTGATATTGTTTGTGTAGTTGTTCACACGTAGAACAACACGATTAACTGTCGATTACGACTTTTTTGACATGACGACAGACTATCGTGACAATGGAAAGAGCTAGAACGACAGTCGTCTGATGATAAATAAAACGTTACGATAAAAATGTGACGACAGATAATCGCAGCTTCAAATGGTTCTATCGTGCAAACGACAAGGCGGCTGCCGTAAACCGATAAATTATCGTCAATCGTGACACAACGTGTGAAAAAATTTCAATTTTTTAAAACTGAGTTATGGCTTTTTTATGATATCTCAAAAAAATATTTTGTCACTTAGCCGCGTTTTAGTTAGCGGACGGCAGAAGACACGACAGTCGTTCAATGATAAATTAAACGTCCACGACACAGTCACGACAGATAGTCGGGATATGGGAACGGGCTAGACGCGACCGTCGTCCGGTGTTAAATAAAATGTTACGACATAATCGGAACACGCCCTAAGGCTTGCTCTTTGTAAATAAACATTTGTAAACATTTATCATTTACAATATTTATTATAATATCTTAAATCGAGATAACCTCTGGAGCTAAACGAGCCATGGATTTTTATCACCCAAGTACGCAGATTTATTTTATTTATTTATTTGTAATTCTGACATCATAAATAGGACCACAATTGTGTTAGTAACGCGTTGCCAATGTTAGTACTTCATGATTAACAATGATTTCGTCCTTTGAGTGAGTTTCCACATCTTCAAAATGCTATTACTGCTGCCACACACTATCTGTACGTGTCTCAACAAACACGCTCGAGACACTACAGCAGCTTCCTGAAGGCATTGTTATATTGGATGCGCAGAGCATTGTAAACCTTCTGAGAGTATTCGACACACAGATACGACAAGTACAGAAAGCGCAGAATGCTTTAAGAGGGAGCATGCCAAAAAAGTTTTGACGTTGGCTCCGCCCAAATTTGTGAAACAAATATATGCCTGAAGTTCGCGTGACATGCGACAGGAGATGTTGAATTTTGAAAAGTACCAAATTCGTTTTAGCGGAATAACTCTAAAACTAAAGGGATTTAAAAAAATCCGTAGTGACAGTTCTCGATCATGCATAAATATAATTAATTATCAAATTTTTGTCCTAATAACCTGTAGCATTTAGAGGATGAATCGAAAAAATATGAAAATTAGAGGTCATTTCGTAATTTTTATCTATCGAGGAAACTTCATTGTTTTGTTTCTGATTGTCTCTCTCTCTCTGAGTGTCTATGCTTGAATATATCGTGTAATTACTCATACAATATTTTATTTTTAACTTTAAAGTGGATATACCCCTCTAAAATCAAATCGAAGATTAGGACTTTTTCCTCTGCTCGCTCTTATATAGTTCATATAGTTATTTATAGTTTCTAGTACACAAGCTTTTGTTGTGTCTTACTATAGTTTTAAACGACGTAAATGGCATTATTTTGATATCAACTGGAATCTCATTATAAAGGGTTGCCTAAAATTCACGCAACAAGTAATTTTGATAGAAAACACAGCTTTATAATTAAAAATTGCATTTTTTTATTGATTCTAGAAGTACATGGTATAGCGTTATGTGTGGAAAAGCATGTCGGGTAAATGGCCTCCACCGCTTTGCTGGCACACACGACCACCCACGCCTTGAAGGAGGAAATTGAGTACTGCATCAACGAGATTTAACCACAGTTATGCAAAATGGTGATCGAAAATTTCAGTGCGAATGTGCCAGCAAAGCTGTAGACGCCATTTACCCGACATACTTTGTCACACATAACCCTATACCATATACTTCATAGATCAATACAAAAAATTACAATTTTTAATTATAAACCTGTGTTTTCTATCAAAATTACTTCTTGCGTAAATTTTGGGACACCCTTTAGAAGCGTATACATTGCCCCTTAAATTAGTTTGTGACTTTCTGAAGACAACTGTCAAGAACAGCGAATGCGGCTAATTAACCGTATCTTTCTTTCTTTTTTAAAAGTGCCAGTTAACTGTGGCCTCAAAAGGCACCCAAACCACCATAAACTCGATAAGAAATTATTATCAACATTTTTATTTAAAAATGTATACACACGAAATCGCGTGAAAAGCTCACGTAATACGTAATAAAATACGTTTATCACGTAGACTAGTTATTTCGGGACGGCATAAAACTATAATTACCCTCTGAATATTGTATTATAGGAATATACAAATTTAGACTATATATATTTTTAAGTTTTCGAACTAGGGAGCGGTACGAGTCAAACCGGTATCTTGATATTATATGTAAGAAATATCGTCATCTTTTGCCACTAGAGGTGCGACGTCAGATAGCAGACCTAGTATTTTTTAAATAAAATAAAATACAGGGTAACTTTAACCTCACAGGATTAAAAAATAAACTTTTAAGTTTTTTAATGAATGAATGAAATATTCTTTATTGCACATAAAATTACAGTTAAAATACAATAAAGTAACTTAGGTATAAGATAGTAAGATAATGTGCAACAGGCGGCCTTATTGCTATGTAGCAATTTCTTCCAGGCACCGTTAGGATAGAAATGTGGGATATGCAAAAGGGGTTTGGTGCACTACAGCATAAAATCCTATGTTAGGCAGTCTACACCCAGCATAAATACGAACTTTAAGAACATGAGACATTGACTTACAAATAAAAGGACGACGGGTCTAATACACAAACCACGAAAAAATGTCCCAAGTCAACATATTTAAACGTAGTGCCATGTAAAGGAATATGAAAAAGCTAAAACGTTGAATTTAAATTGTAATGTCATCGCAGTACTGTCTAATTTTGCTTGCTTCGCTGTCAGTCGAACAAACGAAGACTAAAGCGTGAATGACGCTCTGTATACGATTTTAACACCCTATAAGTTCGGACACTTTTTAGCGCGGACCCGACGTCCATATAATTGTAAGTCAATGGCATGAGAAGTGAAAAAGGGTTTTTTGCAAGCTAGCGTGGAAAAGATTTTTGAAATTCGAACTTGACGATGGACTTTGGTGCGCCTAACTTTTTGTTTCGATGAAAAGAAAGTTTGTCGTATATTGCCTATTGATGTAATATAAATACGTTGGTATATTTTATTCTTATTATTGTTGACATTTGTAATAATAACTAATTGTGTTTATTACATTATTTTAATTCGTCGAAGAACTAAAATACTTCAATAATCACTTAATCAAGCCAAATTATAAGTACAAGCAAGAATAGAAATTGATGAAGTGCAAATTCAGAACGCATCCGAAGGTAAACTTGTTCTTTCAGATTAAAATAACTGATGTCTTATAGTTCAACTGTTTTTCTTTCATCTACTTACTTATTTCTCTCGCTATAGTGAGGTGAAAAGTTGTGTGTTTCGCTCGGTAGCGAAGTTGTTTTGCGTCACGTGACTTGAAGCCCTCGCTACGCTCAGAAATCTATTTTTCCATAGTTTCCTTCGCTTGTTCTGGTTTCAATACAACCACTCGCGTTAAACAACTTTGCAGCCTTGCATAACAAATAACTATTATTATCATCGATGGCGATGGAAAAATACGTGTTTGCTTTTTCTTTGTTTTCTCAGTCGTTCGGTAGGTTTAAACTACATCTAATTACCCCAGTCAAATATATATTTTTTGTATATAAAATATAAGTGCGCACTTGACCTCCATCTCACCTGATGGAAAGTGACGATGAGGTCGACGATGGAGCATGCACACCTACATAATTCACTCTCGCCTTGAAAAGACCCAAGTTATAACGTTCAGGGAACAAGTCTGCAGGCAAGCAATTCCACTCCATAGCCGTTCGCCATATAAATGTGGAAGCGTAACGCTTCGTGCGAATCTTTGGAATATCCACAACATAGGGGGTGGAACCCAAGCCTACGCCTAGTCCCCCGGTGACGGAAAAGGGAAGGCGGAATTAAATCGCGTAATTCCATCGCACACTCTCCGTGACATATCCTGTAAAACACCGATAACCAGACAACTTTTCGGCGGTGTTCAAGGGTTTGCGGCTTCGCCTCCACTAATTCCGAGTCACCTATAAGCCTCTTGGCACGGTTGTCAATTGAATCCAAAGTGGCCAGTTGATATGTATGTATTATTATGGTAAACAATATCTAAAGACCCGTCACTCATTTATATCCGATATCCATTTTTAATCATGATTAGTGAAAACAAGTAAAGTTACTTCCATAGTATGTTTTTTGGCATTCATCATTTTTATCTCTCTAATCCACGTAATATAGACCAACCTATATACGTTTTTAAACTTTCACATTACATTATAGTAACATTACAAATGTGGATAAACGCGATAAAAACTATTTAATAGTTTTTTTTTTATGATACCATGTGACGCGGGACGAACGAGCCGTGGGCCTGGTGGCAAGCGATACGCCTATCCTCAGGGTAGGCGCAGTGGCAGTGTCCCACAGTTCTATGCTATTTAAAGCCATAATTGGTACTGCAACTGCTATGGACAGGCGTGTCGCTTAACAACAGGCGCACGACTTATTCGTCCCGTCACTTGGTATAAAAAAAATAGTGTAGTAGCCGGGGTTTTTTCGAAAGTCACTGGTTCGATTCCAGCTGGATCGAAGGAATTTTTGTTTGTGCTTGTTGCTGATCTTTGTTTTTGTTGATAGCGACGGGACGAACAAGTCGTGCGCCTGGTAGTAAGCGACACGCCTGTCCCTAACAGTCGCAGAGCTTTAAGTCGTAAAGATCTGAGGTGCACTGCCACTGCGCCAGTCACCGTGAGACATAAGTTAATAAGTCCCACGTGCCTGTAATTTCACCAGCACCCTTACCCTTTTAAACTGGAGCGCAGTAAAGCTCACATTTGGTTGTCAGCTGAAATAGGTAACGTGCCAGGACCACCCTGGACGTACTCTTTCACAAGGAGATTTAGTGCTACTAAAGTTACGGTTAACAAATAAACACTTACATGAATACCAGACATACTGCACCCAAACGTAGGTGCTGGCTGCGAAGAATATGTATTGTAGCGGTATAAAGAAGAAACATATCATGTCAGACGTCAGCGCTATGCAGATGAAGAACACAGAGAATGCCTGGAACAAATAATATTCATTGCGTGTGTTGTTGTTGTTGTCTGCTATGCGTGACCACACCCCGGACACTCCATACGACAGTAGAAACTTATTTACCTACGACTACTAGGTACAGTATGGCTCTGTCTGCACACACGCAAATGTTTACGTGAAGTGGTAGGGTTGTCCATCACTTTTTTATAGTACTCGTCAAGTTTCATATTAATACATAACTACGTTGAAGGAGCTAATTGCTGTGCATTGTTGTCAATAGTGACGTGCGTTACGACATTAGAAATATTTAAAAATTAAATCTAATACGATCGTCACTTATGGGATCGCTGGCTAGAACAACTTCTACCTCTGCAAACACGCGTCAAAGCTAAATGCAAAACAAAGCAGTTTCGAATTGACAATATATTAAGTAAACATTTTTATTTTCATTTCATTGAAACTTTTTAATTAGCTTCCCCTTGCAATACTAGTTATAAATCTAAAAACCTATGCGTCTCGCATTTGATTATATTTTTTTCGATATTTAATTGAGATTTGACCTCACTATTGTAATTTGTCAAAACGGCCATCATAGCGTGCCAGTACTGTAAACTATTTTTTCTCTGTTTTAATGTGCACAGTGACTTTGTAAAAGCAAATTAATATATTGTATTTATAAATAATATGATCGTTACGTATACTAATGATTTTATTTATTAAATACTAAAACAACAGTAAATTACACCCGTTAAATTAAATTAAGTCAAATAAATACCTTCAATAAAAGACTTAACATAATAATTGAGTAACACTACTATGAATTATCCACGCTAAAATAAATTTGTTTTAAACAAATAATAATCTCTAAATAATCTGTTATAAAATTGCATTATATTGAAAATTCGATTTTTAAACATCAAAATCGCCCTTAGCGAACGGCTCGCTGAGAGCCTTGTTGCCGTTCCGTCAATGTGACTGTCAATATGAAGGGCGCGGTGCGGTATCTAAAGCTAGGGAGAAGAGCGTGATGGCAGAGCGGAACGATACTGGATAAGTAATCAATTTGTTTTGAAAATTAAACTATTAGGAAATGAAACTGTTTTCGAATCCAAATGTTTTTCACATGGTCACGGGTGACAGTCGGGTGACTGTGGGACCAACAAAAAACAAATGTACGCGATTTAGATCCGAAAACAAAGTTTCATTTCCTAAGATAATTATTGTTATTACTTCCCTGGGCGGATTCACAAAGACCCTACATCTATTTGAACTAGAACTGTATTTCAGATGACGTAAGTGGCGAACATGTAGGCAATAAATACGTTTACTTACAAGTCCCTGATATTTGAATGAGTCATAGACAGATCTGAGTATCATCCAGAACGGCCAGAGGAACTCGAAGCGGAACTCGAGCATGTAGTCGGCCATCACCACTGTTGCCCACAGCATCACGAATTTAAGGTACAGCATTGAGCTAGAACAAAAGTTACATGTGGTTTATTATCATCAACATCATTAATTTAGTCGTTAGACGTCCACTGATTCACATAGGACTTCCCCAAAAGTTCGGGCTAAAAACCAACGGTTTTTTTTACTCAGGTAGTCGGTCCAAATTGTGAAGGGTGTCTTGCTTGCGGATGGTGCCTTCCATGGTAGCCGCTTTATTACGTTAGAAATATATCAGATTTATTATTATTTCAAAGAAAAATTACAACGGAAATTAGGCAATTATGTCAATTTTCTCACGAAAATGTCGAGACAATTGACAGTTAAGCCTGTTGGATTACAAAAATCCGTGGTTTAACTCCTGCAGGTATGCACTATCTAAAATGTTTGAAATTAATATTGTAAATGATAAATGTATTGAAATATTTACAAAGAACAACCCCTAGAGTTTCTTGCTCATTCTTCTCAGGAGAATCCGCCTCACGAATGAGCGGTAGAGTTTAATTAATATGACGATTTAAAATGTAATTTGCTTACCTAAGAAATAAAGAAGATTTGAATTTTGAATTTTGTATCGTTAAGTCTTATTTTATTTCATTTTAATTTGTTACAATAAATGAAAGTAAACCTCACACTGCTGCAATACGGTCACTTCTTTTTGGAGAACTAAGTAAACATGTCCAATTCGCTGTCGTTCAGCGAATGACAACTAGATGGCCGCACATTGATTGAAATTTTAATATAAAATCAAAACGTCGTAACTTGCAATAATAGATGTTGAACTATCAAGATATGGTAAAGTTTAAATTACATTAACTGTCCAGATTTTGTTACCCCTTTTTAAATTAGAAAGTATGACCAATCATTATCAAGATTTCATAGTGCTTCAAATTACGAATATGTGTCTCGTGAACATCACTATAAGAACATTTAAAACTAAAACAAGTCTTCAATCTCTATAAATGACAGCAAAGATAATTAAATTTAGCAAACAAGATAACGAGAAATGTTAACCTGATGTTGTCATACTTACCCAAGTTAGTATGCGAGACTAAGCAAGCAAAGAAACCGTATTTATGAATATTTTTCGTCCGTTAGTGAATAGACATCAGTTGATTTGAAAACTCAAAACATTATAAAAACGCACAAGTAAAATTCTGCCCCCGGAACGAAAAAGACACAACTGCTGTATAAAGTACGCATAGTTGTGCCTTGTTTCGTTACGTAGGCAGAATTGTGTCTCTAAAAAGTTATTAAAATATGAATTATAAATATAGTTCGCAATATGTTTAATGAATGTTGTTGTTTTTTGTTATGTTTGATAAAGGCCAGTTTGCATGGTCCGATGAAAGTTTTATAAAACGATAATTTTATGTAAATAATCATAATGTACTGTTTTCATACAGGAATTTGCAACACAGGAATATTAATATAAGGTTGAATTTGTACTGTTTCACGAGAATTAGATAAACAAGTACAGTCACATAATTTGTTTGTAAGGTGTGTGGAGTTTGTTTTTAATATTGTAAATTGATAATATTGATATTGAATTAAATGTTATCGTTGACATGTTCCAAATTAATCTCTTAATGTACATACCTAATGTGTAACGCATTAGGTAAAGAACGGATATATGTATAAAGAAGGTAACATTGACACCTACTAAAGAGATTGTACAGACTAGATTCAACTGCTGCTATTTTTATTGACTTAGTTTATAGGCAAAAGTGCATTTGCTAGAATTAAGTTACAATTATTTATTTACGTATCTTGACATGCTTTCCTAAAAATGTAAGCTTTAGGGAAGTTACGGTTCTATTTTGGCTTATAAATAATAATGCAGTACTTGTATGTCATACAACTTGAATAGGGGACCGAAAGAGGTAACAGTTGTTGATGTCACAGCTTGTGCAAAACTGACACAAAATGCATGCAGATAAGATAAAAACTTACAATTTCCAACACACACGTTAAAAGATTTGATATCAGTACCAGGAAAAAACATTTTGTATTTTTTTCCCCCCGGATCAAAACCATTTACCGGTGGTTTGTAAATTATGTTTTATCTGCATATATTTCGTGATTAATTTTGTAATGGTTACATTTGCACCCGTCATGGAACAATGGCAAAAGTGGAGTTACATAAAAAATGTTTATTGTTCCATTAGATACAGAAAAATATAACCCACTTCCTCACCAACTCTTGTAACTCTATAGTACATTACTTTCTCTGGTTTTATTAAGAAGAAGAAAATTTTATTTCAAGACATGATTAGGTTTAAAGATTTATTTCTCTCTAAGAATTTCCATTCAGTTAACTTGAGAAAACATAACAAAATATGAGCACAGTTGAAATATCAAACAACAAATAGTAAGTATAAAAATTATTCTACATTAAGTGGGTAGTTGCTTATTTAAATGTGAGTTAGTTTGTTCAATCACTAACATGAATGTTGCTATACAAAATTAACAAAGATACATAGAACAGGCAAAATTAGAAGCGTCATGCAAGTAGTTTGATTAGGACGAAACATTTGGTACTTTAAATTATTATTTTATTTTTATTATGTATTTTTCAAACAAGTTGTGCACTTGGTAGTAAGCCAAATGCCTGCCCATAATAGTTGCAGTGTTACTCAGAGCTTTAAATTATAAAGATCTGAGGGCACCACCATTGCACCCATCACTCTGAGACATAAGTTGACAAGTCTCATGTGCTTGTAATTTCACCAGCACCCTTACCCTTCACAACTGGTACACAGTAAAGTGACCATTACTGCTTGGCGGTAGAAATAGATAAAGTACTTGGTACTTGCCTGGACAAGCTCCTTCACACGGAGCTCTACTAATATTTATATTACATATTTAAATTATATGTTATATTTAAATAGCTATCTTCACAGAAGAGTAGGATCTACGCAAAATAGGCGCTTTGTCATCGAGTTGCGGAAACCAGCCCGTTGCACCAAGTACCAAGTACCAATGATCTACTATTACAAAAATTATACTTAAAAGGGAGACTCCTTTCAGTATTATTATTCTCAAATCATTAACACACACCGATTACACATACATCTTAAACATTTATTTAACTACATCAATATTAAAGTTATACGTAATAAGAAATTCTACAAATTGAGCTAATCACAACAGTAAAAACAGTTTTTCTGGCAACCTGTAACACAGGCTTTTCAAACCTACCACAGATGCCAGCCATTCACAATAGTTTGATATCACAAAATGGCATTAAGTCTCATAGATTTAATTAGCAAAACAACAAATAAATAGTGTATTTTCTATATCATCATGCCAATTTACCCTGGACATCTTAGTGTTTTGAATAACATCATAGTATTGTATCACTGAGATTCAGTGGTGGATACCTGGAGACCTATAGTACCGGTCTAATCTAGTTTAGGCAAGTCTACAACCTCGCAATTTAACTGTACGATGTACCTTAGTTTAATTACACTGTGAAATGTATTAATAAGGTAGAAAAGAATAAATAATTTTGTATTGTATGGTATAGCTCATAAACTGCTTTTATGAGTGAAAAGTAAACAAATATTATTGGATAGACAGATATATACTTTAAACTAGTGGGAAGAAGTGAGAAGTAGTGTGACAATGTATAAAATTAAATAAAAAGGAATCGTCTAAACAAAATTATTGTTGTGAAAAATATTAATATTATTGTTATAAAAATAAATAAATTACCAGATGTATAAATTTCATGCAAATTACCAATATAAACATAAGCTGCCTGTTACTTTTTATTTAATTTATAACATTATAAACGGCAAAGTGAAACTAAATACATGTGTGAGACACATATGAGTACGCAAAACTAGAAATATGAACACGTGCGAACCGTGTTCCTTCTGTTTCTTTTTATACAATACCATGGGAAGTAACTTAACATTTGTACTACCCACACATTTTCAAATCGAATTATTTCCTATAAAAACAATAAGGAATATGATACTTATTGATGTTCGTATGGTTTACCCGTGGTACAAAATCGCGAATTTACCCAAAATAAACAGTTCACACTCACTTTCCGTACATTCCTTCGGTGATTTTGGTGCGTTTCACAGGGCGCCGCATTTTCCCAGTGTCGGCATTTCGCCTCTTCATATTTTTTCCTCCACCGTGTAAATCAGAAATATAGGCTTTCCGTTCACAACACTCTACAAGGAAACATTTAAAACAACAATGCTCCAAATATTGCCTTTTGTTGTCAATCGGCCTACAGAATTTACGAGGGAGATGGATGAAATATCGGCAAGCTTTTTGCGTTCACTCAAACTAATGTTACCATAAACTTTCGGAAAAGCTACCATAACGTGATTTACGGCCTCTACGAGTACGCGATCATCGTGAGAAATGTTAGAATATTGTGAACCATGCAACTTTAAATTTTAATTATATTCATTGATAATTTTTTCTCCCCTTTTTCTATACTATTTCAAATGTAATATTCGTTAATTTATTGGTAGATCAATGGTCATTAATGATCTTTGTATTTTACTTTTTGTATCACATATGTAAAAGTTCTCAGCATAATATACCTACAAAGTTCAGAAATATCCATAAATATAAGTCTGCAAGGCACCGCAATTTAAGCTATACAAATCCAGTTTCGTCAGAAATAGTTTTTTTCATGATTTCAGTTCAGGTTCGTCAGGATTGACGAATGTGGACAACCAATAACGACATTTTCGTCAAATTCCGCTTTCGTCATATGGATTTAGTACATGTATCATCATCATCAACTCAATTTATACGTTTCACTGCTGGGCACGGGTTTCCTCTTAGGCGAGGTTTAGGCCACAGTCCGCCACTCTGGCTTAATGAGAGTTGGGAACTTTATACGTTTTCCGAGGATTATGAACCTTCTTCGACGGGGTTTCATAACTATTTTTTCCTTCATCGAAAAGCTCATGATAAATTTCAAATTAAATTTTCACAAATTCCGAGGTGCGAGCCCGATTCGAGCCCACGACACCTGCTTGAGAGGAAGTAAGGCAAACCATTAGGCTATCACGGCTTTTACGAATTGTATTTAACTAAAAATAATTCAACATTCCAAACTGAAACTAAACATTCATAAAAATAAATATTTTTCTAAAATTTTTCTAAAAAAAAACAAAAATTTATCACAATATTTAATTTGTTTTAAATAAAATAATAAAATTTGTAATAATTATACTAAATATAAGTTAACTGCAATAAGAGTAAAATATTTCTTTCCGTACATCAAAAAAATAATTTCAGTCAACTGCATCGAAATCAAAGTTTTCCTGTCCTTACGCTAAAAATAAACTTGAATCAATAACAACAAAACTGAAAGTGTTCCTGTCCTTACGTTAAAAAATCATAATAATTTCCGTCCCTTTGTTTTCAAAATCGATCAGAATCGAGAACAGTGTTGCCTAACGTATACATCACTAAATGTTAAATTTGGCCAAAGAAATGTATACAAGCGGCCGTACCATGAAACTGAATGCATTATACAAAAATGTGTTCGTTCGATATTCATGGCGTATTTACAAAGGATCACAAATATGTCGCACCAAGTAAGAGCCGCAATGACAAATCATGAGACATACACTCGGTGATATATTTGTTTTCTCGAAATTCGTACAAAACCAATATAATTGTTTTTAAAATAAATTATGCAACTTCTGATTACAAAATCACTTTCCCGTTGAAGTAAACGTCTCTGTTTACCCGTTTACCCACAGTTATGGTGCTTTTGCAGTTTATAATGGCACAATTATGCATTTTTCGCGTTTTCGACTGGTGTTTATCTACGATAACGGTCGAGCGCGTTTTGAAGTACAGCAGCGGCAAGTAAGTGAATTTCACTTACTTTGGGCACGCGAAGTACGTACACTTGCGGCGTCTATCTAAATAT
>NW_020653853.1:2417940-2476546 GCF_003589595.1 Hyposmocoma kahamanoa
GAAGTGTTTGCCGAAATGACCAAATTTTTTATAATATTTACCCGGTGTTGTACTGAAAGCTGATTCAATCAATAAGAAAATGTCTACGAGTAGTCTTTTAAATTCCGTGCGTACATATTTAGCTTCGCATCACATGTTTGTCGACGATGAATGGTTGGCTGGGTACGTTCCTGCTTTTTTTTTATATTTCTCCAATTATTTGTTTAGAATCTATATATTTATTTGTGTTTCACAGATGCATAGAGTATCTAACTGAGGATAGCAGCACTAATTATAACGAAAGAGAGATACAAAACTTGGCTAAAGAACAATGGTTGTTGAATGATTTGAAAGACATTTGTCCTGGTTCTTTGCCGGCTAATTTGAAGAATCAGCTGAAAACTACCCTAAATGGACGATTTGTGTTGCAAATTAACGCTTGTCTTGATATTGGTAAGTCTATCGTTGTCTAATTAGTGTATCAAGTGTACCTTTCTACACAATCTAGATAGATCATTCAATAACCGTCAATTTGTCTCATCATTGTAAGGAGTATGGACTTTCAACTCTATGCTTGCCAGATGACCGGCAAATCCCGAATTGTCCCGGAATTTTTGTCTTGTCATGTGTCCAGTAATTAGACTTCCAAACACTGAGAAGTTATTTTTACAAATTTACCAGAATCCTTATCATAAAAGAACTTCCCCCAGACTCAGTGCTGTAGGCGAGCGAAGGAATGTCGAAATATTGATTGTGAATGATGTAAAAACTTCCAATAGATGGTAGAAAACAATGTTGCAACTGTGTTATGACTGTCAAATTAGATGGATGGCCCTCTGACAAATTAGTTCTAGTAGCAGAAGGCCCGTCTCCCTTACTGTAGTAAAATTGTCCCGAATGTGATAAGTCAGTATCTGGTTACTCTATTCAACCCTGACATAGCTGAAATCATTGTAAAAAACAACAGAGCCATATTCACATAAAACTTGACTTAGAGAAATTGTTCCATATTTTTTCATGAAGGTGATTAAGCACAGGCAGCTGCCAATGATATGATAGGCTTCTTAACCAAGAGATCCCTATCACACAGTCTCTCAGGATTCATCAATTATAAATAAAACTGGTTGTTTATTTATTACAACACAAGTAAAAACATGGTAAGTTGTGGCTTGTGATTAAAAAAAGACATCTTCAATGTCTGCTGGTGCCAACCATTCTCCATATTTTCCATATGAATAAATGTGTGTCCTTATAATTCTAAAAATCCATTTTTTATATATAACCAAACCGTTAACTTATTTTTTCTGCTCTCTTCATTCATATTACTTTTCATACACACCTGTTTATTCTTGGTACTTTTGGACCGGTTGGTCTTTCTAGGTCTACTTACATGATATAGATTTATTTAGTGCTAGAATTAACCCTTCCATAAAATGTAGGTACAAGTAGCTATATGTGTATTGGTGTTTATTCTAGGCACACCTGCCTACCAACAATACTTGAAACTGCAGAAAGTGAACATGGAGAATGTAGAGGCCACCACAAACTTTGATGATAAGGTACCAAGTCATAGGTAATGAGAGAATTGTTACTTAAATTCTTTATTAAATCTTATGCTTCCTAAACAAGGATTTTGAACAAACAAGCTGTACATTTATTCATTCATAATGTGTAAAAGCATACAAATATGTTTAAAGCATTTTGTCTAATTACCAATAAGCAGAGTAATTATGTGCTTAAATCAAATAATGAATTGTAGGTTGACTACTTCCCTCTGAAAGCCCAGAATATTAAAAATAAAATGCGAAATATCAAAATCAACAAACAGTTGTCGTTTTTACTGACAATTATTTTACAAAACTTGTCTTTTAAACATAGTATCGTAATTGCTAGTTAGTTACACATCAAACATATGGAACAAAGGACCAAGGTGTTGTACTAAAAAAGATTGCTAATGAGATAAATCAATTATATAGTGTTTTTTTTTTAATGGGATAATATGGCGAAATCATAGAAGATACAAGGAACCTGTCTTAGGAACCATTAAGTCTTTTTGAAAACAATTTAGGCATAGTCAGTTTCTTGGTCATGCATGAGTTGTCCATAAAAATGAATAAAATTGATGAAAATCTTTTTAGAAGGGATCATTTCATTGTATGGGATGAAAAAGTCGGGACAGCAGAAGTTGATCAAATTTCTTAAATATTTTTTCATACAAAATGCATTGACTTACAAATAAATGGACGACGGGTCTAATACAAAAACCACGAAAAAAATGTCCCAAGTCAACCTATTCAAAATTTAAATTGTAATGTCATCGCAGTATCGCGCTGTCAGTCGAACAAATGAAGACTAAAGCGGAGTTTGACGCTCTGTATACGATTTTAACGCCTTACAAGTTCGGACACTTTTTAGCGCGGACACGACGTCCATATAATTGTAAGTGAATGATAAAATGAATAAAATTTACTATTTTTTTCTAATGCTAATAGACTCAGTTTCTTATAAGGACGACTTCATTGTATAGGAAGAAAAAAATTGGGACAGCAAAAGTTATAATTATTAATACAAAGATCGAACACTCAGAAAAAATTCCTTCGATCCGGTCGGATTCGAACCGACGTCTTCTTGCATACCGTGTCAGACGCTATACCAACTAAGCCATAGTAGCTGTAAAGGTACTAACTGGGTGATAAATCTGTCATAGATTATCATAGATGGCGCTACGACTAAAAAGTCGTTGAAAGACCAAGTACAAAGACACGACGCAAGCACATAGAAAAATTCGTGAGGTCCGTTGGTTCGTTCCGTGGCTTAGTTGGTATAGCGTCTGGCACGGTATGCAAGAAGACGTCGGTTCGAATCCACCCGGGTCAAAGGAATTTTTTCTGGGTGTTTTTTCTGAGTGTTCGATCTTTGTATTAATAATTATAACAAACTAGTGGAGTAATTTCACAAAAAATAATTGAATATCAATTCAATAAAAATTTAATTAATACAGCAAAAGTTGTCATAAAAAAAAAAATATATCTTATTAAATTTGACCAACTTCTGCTGTCCCGATTCTTTAAATATCCTTATAAGAAACTGAGTCTACCGTGCCTAACTATTTAAACGCGTTTATTCCCATTTCAAATGTTATTACAATGTAACATGAAAGTTTAAAAGTATATAAAACTGCCTACTTATTATATAGTTTACTCATAACTAAGAAGTACTTATTATTTGCAAACCAATTTTTTATGAAGTTAATCAAACTATAGTGATAGAAACAACTACTTTTTTAATTAAGTTATAAATTTTAAATTATAAACTTGAAAACTAAAGTACTTTTATGTTTTATTGTACAGGGTCAAGAGCATGTAAAGCTTGACACTTAAGATTTAAATCCAACTCTATGCCGCTTACGATAAGAACGGTCCAAAGTTTAAAGTGTCAAGCTTGACGTGCTCTTGACTGTACAAAATCATAACTGCGTCCTAATTTTGATTCAAATTGGAATCGACCCGATCGGGTAGTCTCGAAATCAGATGGGTTTCTGAGCGAGAAGATGAACCTGATTCCAACTATATCTTTTTAGTTTGTGAGTTAAATCAACTATAATTCCGATTAGAAATCGCCATCCAGTGTGAATCGCAATTATGCGCCTCGACTCGGAAAAGACGCAGTTTCCGATCGGGAGAGGCAATCAAAATCAAGCTGCTGAAGTATTTTTCCTGACAATATCTGTGCGTGCGTTAAATAGGCTGACTGTGTCAATTTTGTAACAGACTCGAAGATATGCCACATTTGATGGAATCACCGCTCTTAGAGTAGACCTAGCAGTAGGACGTGTAATTGAGGATGATCATAATGATAGCATAAAATTTTCAGAATGATAAAACTCTACCTAACTGATGGTGTGCAAACTTTATCAGCAATTGAGTACAAGCCGATGAGGAACCTCAGTTGTGACATAACACCAGGCTGCAAAATTCTTATTAAAGGTAAAGTTTATTAGTGGAATCGCTCCTTGTGAAAGAGTTCGTCCAGCGAAGTACTGTCACCTTACCTAGTTCTGCTGCCAAGCAGTAATGATCACAGTACTGCTTTCCGGTTTTGAAGGGTAACGATTCTGGTGAAATTACAGGCATATGGGACTTGTCAACTTATGTCTCAGGGTGGCGGGAGCAGCCTCAGATCTTTGCGATTAAAAAATTCCTTCGATCCGGTCGGATTCGAACCGACGTCTTCTTGCATACCGTGCCAGACGCTATACCAACTAAGCCACGGAACGAACCAACGGACCTCACGAATTTTTCTATGTGCTTGCGTCGTGTCTTTGTAAGAAAAAACGCTCAGAAAGTTTCTGAGTGTTCGATCTTTGTATTAATAATTATAACAAACTAGTGGAGTAATTTCACAAAAAAAAAAATTGAATATCAATTCAATAAAAATTTAATTAATACAGTGAATAGCGACATCTCTCGCCAGGACTGGTAGCTGTAAAGGTACTAACTGGGTGATAAATCTGTCATAGATTTCTCATAGATGGCGCTACGACTAAAAAGTCGTTGAAAGACCAAGTACAAAGACACGACGCAAGCACATAGAAAAATTCGCGAGGTCCGTTGGTTCGTTCCTTGGCTTAGTTGGTATAGCGTCTGGCACGGTATGCAAAAAGACGTCGGTTCGAATCCGACCGGACCGAAGGAATTTTTTCTGAGTTTTCTGAGTGTTCGATCTTTGTATTAATATATTATATTATTATTAACAGGTCCCGTAGAATGCCGCCGAGGCGTTCTTCTCCTGACAGAAAGCATGATCGAATTGCTAGGTGGTGAAGTTCAAGAAATAGCGATATCTAATTCACTGGCTGGTCTAGTATCTAGCAAACTCGGCCTGCCTGTCACGCAAGGTTGGTTGTCTTAGCCAATAATACCATTAGCCAGTACCAAAGCTCATATCGTTCCACGTCCAACCAAACACTTATTAGTAAAATAATTATAGAATATAATAATAATTCATTTATTTCAAGCCACTTGGACCCATAGTGTAAGTTACAATGTCACTTAAAAGTTAATATTAGTAATAATATATATACTGTTAAATTATTATAGAAAGAAATTTGGCAAATTTAATTATTACAGAATTACATTAAACTTGACTTGGACTTGTCAACTTATGTCTCTTCATAAAAATACAGACTTTTCCACATTGGATCGTTTCGATTCTTTGTTAAAGTCTTTGAATGCAGTATTAATTACTTTTAAAACTAAAATAATGTGTCCATGAAGCAAAATATCTCATTTACAATATTGAATTCTTATTTTATTTAATTTTATTTATTTATTTAAATATTAAATTTTACAATCAGACAATATTCTATATATAATTCTATGTATATGAAACACGAAACCCAGAAGGGCGTAGCAATGTCTGGAGACAGAGACAGATTTTAATCTAATACAATCATTCAATCTAGTTATCAGTCTATTAATTTTATTAAATACAATAATATCTAATCACTAAAAAATTCTTTCAAGGACTAAAAACATTTATTTAGCAGAAATTGCTTTACAACTTTATAAAAAATTTTATCGCGTTGTTCATTTTTGAAGTGATCGTTTAATTGGTTATAATTTTTTATTGCCATTGAATTCAGTTTTGATCCTGTTACTAAAGCTAAATTATTTTGATTGAAATTGCCCTTAGTTTTCCATAGCTGTGTCACGCCATAAATACTCGTTCAGTAATCTCTTACTTCTCGGTCTCTGCTATAATGTACTATTTTTAAATATCCCACAGAACCTGACCAAAACACAACAATAACACAACCTCGCAATGCCACTCTCCCAGCTCCGCATACACAAATGCCATCACGCACCGACCAACATAACCTGAGCGTTGAAGACTCGAGACCTGTCGCAAGAGTCACGAGCATTCAAGTGTCAGCTTTCAATGATGACGACATAGATTTTGACCAATTAGAAGCCATTGAAGCCCAATTCGATAATAGACCTTCTACATACACAAATAACGAGAGAAATAGAATAGATTCCCAAATGGAAAATTCTGGGAAAAGGCCGTTACAAGATTCTGGTAATAAACCGGAAAAGAAATTGAAAATGGAATTGAATGCGTCAAGTGATTATCCGGAAGACAATGATTTGGTTTTCGAAGACGAAGATTATTTGAATGAAATGGAAGCAAAATTCGATAGAGAAGAAAGATCTAGGATCGAAGGACCTAAAGAACCAGTAGTAGTGTCGGCAGAACCGTTTGTGTTTATTAAACAAATTAACGAATTGAGTGTAAGTGAGAGAGCGGGAAGAGTTTTTAAAGTTAAAGGACAGATTATGAAGCTTTTGTCAAAGGTGAGTTTACAAGCAAAACCATTTTTTTCCAATCTGTTGTATCACTAATACAAGTGAAGTTTAGAGCTTATTTAAAAAGAAAATGTATTCTATCCGCTACTGCATTATAGCCGTCTTGTCAAATCACTGACAAAAACCAATAACCAATGTTCCACCTAACAACTTCAATCAAACAAGAACATTTACAGCAACTACGTGTTCCGAACAAAATACTATCAATAGAGTTTTGTTTTAGGGTTGAATTTTGTCAAAGAGTATCGGTACCGTAGTACCGTGGACAGAGGCGACGGTCTATACCTATTGGGAATGATTTAGGCAGGCAGATAAGATTTAAGGTTTATCAATGATATTTATTCCTAGTTGGGGAATGGGTTAATGTAAAGTCCCTGGCAAAGTCGCTATTAGTTGCATAGTAAATTTTATTTCATTTCCGCTTACTATTTATAATTATTATATTACAAAAAAGATAAATTAGTAAAAGAAAAAAAAATACAATCCAGTTGTTGAAATTATTGACGTTATGTTATGTATTCACGGAAAGGCAAAGATCTTTATACCATGCAGACTAGTTTTTTATATTCTTTAAATTTTTATATGGTAACCATATTCACTATTTTATTCATAATATTATCCCTGCTATGTTATCGTGTAGTCAGAACGCTCTGTTGCTTATTCATCTATGATATTGAAATGTTGTGTTTTCTACCGCACATCAGTGAAACAGCGTGTATGGAAAGCCGCATCTAGTACGCTAGTACATAGATATCGTTGGTTACACCATAATGCTAAAACCAGTTCGAAGTGATATCGCTTACATTCTTCCAAAGTCCATAATGATCCCGAAGACACTAAATATTAACAAACGTAACTGTCGACCACTGTGATCCAACGGTTTACATTGTGGGCGCTGGATGAGGAGGTATGAAGGAATATTAATTTCCTATACTTATAATAAATTTCTTCGATCCCAGTTGTCTGTAGGTAAAGACGGATGGAGTCTAAAGTGCACAATAGTAGACGGCACGGGCAGTATTGACGCGGACTTCACAAGCAACGTACTTTCTAAATTGGTTGGGTTCACCCCCCAGGAGATGAACCAATTGAAGAAACAGATGGTAAACAACCCAGTGTTAAAGGCTAAAGCTGTTGAGGTGAGTTTGAATTTTGTTATATTACTTTCTGTTTCTTTCTTATAATGTCCAGTGATGGGACCGACGATGTGATGGTAAGCTACACACCTGTTCATAACAGTTGCAGTGCCACTCAGAGCTTTAAATCGCAAAGATCTGTGGGGCACTGCCACTGCGCTCTTCACCATACGACGTAAGTTGACAAGTCCCGTGTGCCTATAATTTCACCAGCTCCCTTACCCTACAAACCGGAACGCAGTAATGCTCCCATTACTGCTTGGCGGCAGAAATAGGTAAGGTGGCAGTACTTCTCTGGACGAACTCTTTCACAAAGAGATATGCTGCTCCTAAAATCTGTTTATTAAGTCTAATATTTCGACTGAAAAATTTGAATGCAAGGCCATGAATTATTCGCGCGAGCATCGTTTTTTGCCGGTTGATGCCCTGTGGCAGATATTTTTCTTCTCGTATCAATGTGTATGTGCGCTGTACCGCTTCGCCAACGTCTGGCATGATTTGCTGGGAAACGTTGGCTTGAATCCAACCGGATCGCAGTTAATTTTTCTAAGTGTTCCAATTTTGTCTATAATTGTAACAAACTCCACTAGTAATTTCACAAAAAATAATTTAATATCATGTTGGTGCAACATCCTGATATTTAAAACTTTTTTAAACTGGCAACATTTTGTCCAGGTAATAAAAAATGTAGTAGGTCAGTTGCTATGACTTTGTAAAGTGGTCTTGATCGCTAAAAGGTTTTCTGCCCTCACAATATTATTTAATTTTTCAATTATTTTTTTTTCTTTCTAAATTTTCTGTGACTAGATCGCCTGAGGCGTGCTCCACAAAGGTGGGTATTAACCCTTACCTCAAATCTGTTCTCAATTAAATATGTTTGGTACTTGTAGCCTATCCTTCGTCCGCAAACATCTGCACTGTGTACTTTATAAATTTGTGTTTATGGAGTATCGTCGACAGGCTTCAGCACTACATTCATACTACAAGTATGTATATATGGAATATGCCAACGATACGTTGACAAGGGTGGCAAGTGGATTTCAATCGTTAGATTCGAATTATATTCAGTCAGAGAGGGACGACCGCTCACGTGTTCTCTTTCTCACGTGTTTTTGTTTTGTATGATATGAAGTGACAGGACGAACGGTGTTGTTTACCTGGTGGTAAGCGACAGACTTGTCCACAGCAGTTGTCACTCAGACCTTTTACGTTGAAGGAACTAATTGAACATTGTTGTCAATAGTGACGTGCAGTAAAATTTATGGATGTATAATTTTATGACTCAATTCGGCATTTGTTTTTCGAAATTCGAAATTTTTTAAAATGAAATCTAATACGATCGTCACTAATGGGATAGCTGGCCAGCACAACTTCTACCTCTGGCAAACTCGCGTCATAGCTCAATACAAAACAAAGCAGTTTCGAATTAACGATATAGGTATTAATTAAGTAGGTAAACATTTTTATTTTCGTTTTATTAAAACGTTTTAATCAGCTACCACTTGCAATACTAGTTATAAACCTAAAAACTTATAGATGTGACTCGCATTTGATTACAAATTAAATTTAAAATTAGATGTTAAGAATGTTGAAAATTGTTAAAAAATTGTTTGTTTTTCCTTGTTTGGAAATGCAAAAATTAAATATTAAATTAGTATAAGTTAAAAATGTTAAATGTGCATTTATAGCTATGGAAGAGCGGTGCCTCCTGACACAGGCTTTGATAAGCTTAAAAGGAGGTACCATCCACTGTTAATGTAATGTATCATCTCAATATTGTAATCTGTTAAAACGGCCATCATAGCGTGCCAGTACTGTAGTCCGACGAGCCTGTAGTTTCACCATGTCATGCATAAGCATTGACTTACAATTATATGGACGTCGGGTCCGCGCTAAAAAGTGTCCGCACTTGTAAGGCGCTAAAATCGTATACAGAGCGCGACACTCCGCTTTAGTCTTCATTTGTTCCACTGACAGCGCGATACTGCGATGACATTACAATTTAAATTTCGAATAGGTTGACTTGGGACATTTTTTTCGTGGTTTTTGTATTAGACCCGTCGTCCATTTATTTGTAAGTCAATGTGCATAAGAGAAAGATAAAAAATCCATTCTAAATATAAAATCTTTTAATCCATTTCAGGCCCTGCAAAAAGCAAAGGACTCGTTACAGATCCTATACTGCATAATAGAGCTAACAATTCTAGAAGTGCCACAAATTACCTGCCTTATTCCTTTTGATGATAGCCACGTGGATTTGTTGAAGAAACGAACCGGAGACAGCGGGTTATAGCATGAGGTTCTACAGTAGAGTACTTTTTAAAGGTCAATCTTCGGTGCTATTCTAATTTTATTAAGCTGTTGAATACATACTATGTTGTAATTCGACGTTACAATTTTCTATAATAAATAGTCGGATATACAACTGACGTGTAGTGCGTTGCTACAGTCCATTTGTTTAGGTACTTAACTAAATGTAAACAATCTTGATACATCTTTTTATTGAAACACATGCTTTACAAATCAATAGGTATAAAAATAGGCATGCAATTTCATATGAAGCTAAGCATTTGTATTTTGTATTTGAAGGTAAGGGAAAATCATTTTATAAATGTATATTTCATTAAATAGACATCTCAAGATTGTTTACATTTATTTAAGTACCTAAACAGATGGACTATAGATTTTGATGAAATAAAAATAAAGTTATTTATTAGTGTTGCCTTAAGGCTTAATTTAAATTGTCACGGGACGAAATCATACGGTAGCTGTTCATTGACGTGGTAGCCATTGATTTCGTACCTAATTATTTTGCAATAAAAATCAATGGAGTTCAATAAATATCACGAAATCGACTCATCCGAAGAACAGAGTCCGATGTGATTGTATAGCGAAAAGAGAATAAGTACGTTTCGAGAACAATTTCGTTATTCAAACTAAGGCTTATGTAAAGATGTTTTGAGAAATTATATATCTTATTTCGTTTCGAAATTATAAAATCGAAAAACGGTCAATCTAACCTGATCCACAGCGAAGTAGAACGAACGAAATGTATTATGTCCTGAGAACAAGTAGTCTTGCACATAGACCTTTGTTCTACGGATGAGTCGAAATAATAAGGGCGCATTTATACGACACGAATTTCATCGCGCATCTGGTTACGACCAACATTCAATCGACAGTCGATGGAATATTTATCGACTGCAATCACTAGCTGGTTGCAATTTTTTGCGTAATGAACTGCCATTTTACTTCCATCTTCAAAAAGACAGACTATACAATTAGCACTGCCACAATAAAACTCAGAGATTTTTTTTATTCAAATGTAAGTGCGCATTTGACCTCCATCGCACCTGATGGAAAGCGACGATGGAGCATGCACACCTAATAATGCCTTTTCACTCTTGCCTTGAAAAGGTGCAAGCTATAACGTTCAGGGAACAAGTCTGCAGGCAGGGAAATCCACTCTATAGCCGTTTGCCCTATAAATGTGGAAGCGTAACGCTTCGTTCGCATCTTTGGAATATCCACAACATAAGGTCCAAGTCTACGTCGAAAACTATGTAGAAAGTCGACCCTGCGCCCAGCACCATAGGTAATCCCAGCATTGTACCAACTGAAGAAAAAACTTTAGTCCGTCTATATTCGCATTTTTTTAATAATACCAAATGACGTGACGAACAAGTCGTGGAGAACAGTTGCATTCAGAGCTTTGTTTTTCTTTATAATGTTATAGCTCCATCGATGTTTCTGCCATTGTTGAGTGAAGGAACACATGCGTTTTTTACTCAAAATTTGAGCGGTGGATTTCGATAAATATCACTGAGAAGGGAATCTACAACAACAGAGAACTTAGACTATCACAGGAACAAATTGTTTTTTAAATAAATTTACTCAGGGCATATACAAAGGGGGTGGATTAACGTTAGGAGAAAGATGATATTAACGGGATTTTAGGGGGGAGGATATCATACAGAGGAGTGACGATACGGTTACAGTAAAAAACAGGTGCTCTTTAAATCGCAAAGATTATATCTCACTGCGCCCGTCGCCCTGAGACATAAGTTGACAAGTCCCAAGTGCCTGTAATTTCACCAACCGGAACGCAGTAACGTTCACGTTACTGCTTGGCGTTTTGAACAAAAAGGTTTTGCGTGTCATTACTTATGTATACAGGGTTACAGGAAAAGTCGTGCTAGATCCGTTAAGGGCGTGGAGTACTCATCATTTCTGACTTATTTTACTATGAAACACCCTACCCTTTTCGAGATATTTGACTTTTATTTTTTTTATTCAAAATTGCCGATTTTTAGGCTACTAAATTTAATTTTGTTTATTTTGTGTGTCTTATTATTATAATTATTGCATTTTTACATGTGTGATAAGATGCTTTAGGACCTCAAACATTAAAATAGTGAATAAGTTAATTCAATACGCCGTAGTAGAAAAGAGAAAGTCAAGAAATTAAAAAAAAATTAGAAAGTTTATTTTTCTCTAAGGGATATCTAAAAAAAATATTATGGCAGTTGATCGGCAGATAAGTTATAAAATATCTACGTTTAATCAGCTATCTAACAAGGTATAACAATCTAGGGTTTTATTTAAATGCTTTGAAAAAACTTAGTTTCATAGGCGATAGTGGAGGAGAAAATTAATACTTAGCCCTAAAAAGTATAACAAAACAATAGGTAAGCATGCAAAGTATTTATTAAATCAGGTTTTCACACAACTTTTTGTTATTCTACAGTTCATGTTCAACATGGCCGCCTCTGTTTCTAATACATTGTCGCATTCTTCTACGGAGACCAGTCTTCACTACTCCAGTGGTCAACGTTGTCCTCATTTGATTTGCTGCATCCACAATCCTTTCTTTTAACTCTTCCACAGACGAAACTGGATTTGACTCGCTGTAGACAAGACTTTTCATGCGCCCCCACACATGAAAATCCATGGGGGTTAGGTCCGGACTTCTTGCTGGCCATGGCAACGGCCCACCTCGTCCTATCCATTTGTTTGGATAATTTGTGTCCAGCCAGTCTCTGACACTTCTCCTGAAATGGCCATCATGTTGGAACCACATGTCCCTGATCAAGTTGAGTGGCAGATCATCCAGCAAATCACTCAAGTCTCCTCTCAAAAAAATTTCGTAACTTTCCCCATTTAGATTGTCCGGGAGAAAGTAAGGTCCAATCAAATGATTGGAGATAATACCCATCCACACATTCACGCTGAATCTTCGTTGGGAACGCTTCACTCTTTTCTTATTGGGATTCCTAAGTTCTTTTGGGGCCCAGTAATGCGCGTTGTGATAATTAGTTATGCCATCTTTATCAAATTTGGATTCATCTGTCCACAAGATATTTCTTACAAAATCTGGGTCTTCTACGTCAGCATTTAGCATAAATCTGCAGAAGTCCAACCTTCTCGCGGGGTCTCCTTCTTCAATAGTGTGTACCGGCGTGTAATGGTACGGGTATAGGCCAGCAGTATGCACTGTAAACCACACTCTTCATTGCGAAAGTCCCAGATCACGGGCAACAATATTAGTGGAAGTAGTCGGATCCGCTCGAAAGCGTTGCACTATCTCATTGTCCTGTTCTTCGTCGTCATTAATTCGTGGTCTGCCCATGTCTGTATTTCGTCTCAAAATAGAGCCAGTTTCTCGAAGTCTCCGATAAACTCTGTCAAAAACAGCCACATCCGGCACTCGACGACCGGGGAATCGAGCTATGTATTCGTTGCGAGCTTGCGCAGACACACAATCGCAGTATCCGTAACAAATAAGCATATCAGCATATTCCTCAGGTATGTACGACGTCATCTTCAACACTTCCGTAGCACAAGTACAAATCAAAGTCCGGTTAACAAGCACAGTAGTCACAAATCGGAAAAAACAGTCCAGAATCACAGCCAAGTCAAGAAAAAGAGCAAAACGATATCACATCTACTATGTACGAAGCACAAAAGCAGACTGACAAACAAAACAATATCCCGTGATATCTTTACAATATTTTTTCTTTCATTCGCACCTACATAAACCGTCGCTTGTCTCACTCGCACGGTGCGTCTTAACTTAAGGACAATAGGCGCGGGACCGTTAGAACTGCTGACTGGAGCGTCCCAACTACTTTTTTTTTCCACGAAATGCAATACAAATCCTAGATTGTTATACCTTGTTAGATAGCTGATGAATGATGTAGATATTTTATAACTTATCTGCCGATCAACTGCCATAATATTTTTTTTAGATATCCCTTAGAGAAAAATAAACTTTCTAATTTTTTTTTAATTTCTTAACTTTCTCTTTTCTACTACGGCGTATTGAATTAACTTATTCACTATTTTAATGATTGAGGTCCTAAAGCATCTTATCACACATGTAAAAATGCAATAATTGTAATAATAAGACACACAAAATAAACAAAATTAAATTTAGTAGCCTAAAAATCGGTAATTTTGAATAAAAAAAATAAAAGTCAAATATCTCGAAAAGGGTTAAGTTTAGGGTAGGGTGTTTCATAGTAAAATAAGTCAGAAATGATGAGTACTCCACGCCCTTAACGGATCTAGCACGACTTTTCCTGTAACCCTGTATACGGATTTATATCTAAAACTTATATGTTGTAATTATTATTTCTCAATTATTTATTTGTGTTAAGTGGTAAATAAATATTTGAAAGTTAATTGTTTGGTTTCTTTTCATTCCCTCTTCCATCAACAACGACCACCTTCTGGATATGATCGCCAATAATAAACACTTTTTATTGGTTTTATTTTCGATTATTGAAAAATGGGTTAAGTTTTTATCGACACTAGGCGGTTAAATCGGTTGTCATTTATAAAATAAAAAACTACTTAAACAAACTTCTCAAGTTTGAGATTAATTGGTGCAGTTGTCTGGCGTAATATTATTTTCTACATAAATGAAGAAGCAGAAATAAATTCGCCATATACAACAGCGTATTTGATAAGTATCCAAAATTAAAAGCTTTCATTTACAAATAACATCCCTCCTCCCCTAGTTATCTTCGTGAACGTTTCCAATACCGTCCTAATCGTCTCTCGGTACTAATTTGTCCCTCGTCCTTCCATACCACAGTTCGCAAAAGTATTCAGGCCCAGGAACCAACTTTCTTTCTTTCCAGGAACCAATTCTTCCAAGATTAGCTGGAAGAAATAAGTTTATGGGATAAACTAGCCTTTGAACCATACGTTTGAATACAGTTACCATACTTGTTTTGTTATATTATAGTTTTATTCCTGTTATTTCTCACCAAAAGCGTAAAAAATAATAAACAACAATTTTTTACAACTATTTTATTTAATACACCTGTTCGTAACGCAATAATATGTGAGTTCAATATACAAAAAATATTAAATTAATTTTAAAAATAGTAACATAACACAGGCTAAATATTAATGACAATATCGACAATCTTAATCTTGACAAATGCAAACTTTAAAAACAAACGGAACCTGATAACAGTGACAAACGTTATTTTTATAATACAAAATTTTACACGGTAGAGATGAAAACATGTACACGTTTCACAGACTTTGTCTCCTGAAGAGAATTTCACCAAACTTTTGCTTTATTACATATTTAACAGAGATATATAAAGATAAAAGATCACTTCTTAAAACTGTTATTTGCTTCAATATTTCGATGGCAACTTGTTACAACTCTTTTTACTTTATGATCGTTAGCTTTGATTTCACATCATGTAGTGGAACTACTAACTGTGAAAGCGTGTACAGTTTTCCCAATTTTAACATGTAACTGTTACATAATGGCAAGCAAAACTATGCACGTAACATTTTGGTACAAAATTCATTTTGCGAAAGCATCCAGTTCAAATAAATAAATAAGGGTTTTTTGGCTACGTACCCTTAAAAAGACATGCACGAACGTGTTAACAAAATTGAGCACTCAAATAGTATACAAACAATAATATTAAATAGTTACATAATTGAAAACTAACATTCTGTGACATTAAAAGTAGTAAAAATTTGTTTATAAATTTCATTTATTTTAAATTAAGGTTGAGATTGTTTCCTAGCTGGGGACAGTATACAGTAATGCAGCATTATCACATAACGCCTAATACGAAAGATATATTCGACGAAAAATAACAATTTTATCGAACCTCTTTCTTAACTAGCAAGTAATAAAGAAGTAATGTATAGATTACTGCGCGTGGCAAGTGTAATGCGACCTTAATGTTCCAGTAGACCTAGTCGATGGACGTCCCTTTTCGTTATACTATAAAAAAATAATTAAAACACTAACTCTACCGCAAACTATTTACAGCAAGGAAACAACGTTAACCACATACTTGGGGCGCGGTGTCATTTCTAGAATCTAACATTTCAAAACATTATTTACATAAACTATGTATTTACGCGCAATGGGTCGATTACTAAAACCTTTATTGGAGGAACTTGAAGGCATACTTATAGGCACATCTTGGGAATTTTTACGTCTCCACATCGCCGTTAGTTATCAAAACGAAAAACTATTACTCGAAACACTTTTGGTCGAAACACAGGTATTTCCTGTAAAGCTTTAGTAGACAATGGTAGTTAGTCCTTAATGGACTGCCTACCGCGTTAATAATCTTTCGTAAAGTGTAGTTTCCTGTTATTATAATCTAATGAAAACAATTCCTCTCTCTCTTACTTCTCCAGTAAGTGGAAGACAGGTTCTATGAATGATATATTCGATGAAACGTATTTCATGAAATTCGAGTCTACTAATTTGTAGTTCGAATGGACATAGTTTATAAGTTTGAATTATAGGACTGTGAAAAGAACGTAAAAAAACAGCTTGCAATGATTAGTATTGTATGTAACAATGTTTGATTTAAATTATTATGAATGTATAGCAATTGTTAGTGCGAGATCAACTTGAGGCACTTTTCTTTCAATCCATAATAAGTTCCATCCTCAATGACTAACATTTCTGTCTTTAAATAAAAAAATATTGATCACAAGAAAGTTTTTACAAACCAATAATGCATAAGCCAGACATCATAATGGTACAAATAAATAATTAAAATTGGTTAAGACATAATTATCCAGAGCTGTAGTATCGATAGCAAATATTGTAAAAATTGACACCTCAATGGAAGACTATATCCCATTGAAAAACCGAAATGTTGTTATATGGGAGCAGAAATACATAGTTTTCTATGCTATGACGGACACAGAACATGGCGTGATATAGCTGTCAATAAATAACCCCTCTGATTGTCGTTTCGACATTTCCTCACACGCCCTCTAGTAGTGGAATATTGAACTTTGTGACATTCATTTTAAAGCGTCCTTGACCGATGCTTATCTACCGTGTATGTACATATACAGTGACAGCAAATTCGATGATTTGGGTTGACATTTCAAATTATAAAAATCACGCCAAAAATAAACGCTAGCTATACAATAACAAATCACAAACAATAAATATTTTAAAACGAATAAATACAATGCTAAACTTCTTACGTAGCATGCGACATTTAAACTTATTGGGATGAATGATATTTTTGATGATGCAGAATGAAATTTATTAAATTGATACAGTAAGTAAATAATATCTTATAGATTGACACTATCAGATCTGTTGAATAGCATTTTAATAGTAGGTCTCTTATGGTTTGCGAGATGGCACTACATTTTTAAAATCTGTTTAGATGTAAACGATATTGGCTACCGCTGTGGGTAGCGGAAAATATCGCACGTTCCGCGACCGGGTAGGCGATATTTTTTCGCTTGCTTTGCGGAACAGGTTTAGCCGCACAACGCGGGAGCAGTAGCAAAAATAATTCCCTCCGGACAGCCCGCAAGTCAATGACGATTAGTTGAAATAATAATAATAAATGATAATGGATTTGCTACTCACAGCGGTAGCGAATAACGCGTATATCTGAATAGGCCTTTAATGTCCGTTGTCAGTAATAGAAATTAATTCTTTAGAATTCCGCTTATTTATCGCCTAGAAATGGATGTGTTTTGCCAAGTATGCCCCAATTCGTGATTGTATTACTTAAAAAACAAGAAGGCGAGGTGTTTTTGGCATTCGAATTATTCAACAAATCTGTCTACAAGAAAATAACGACTTAAGTATGATTCATACCTGACGTAGTGCGTAAACTTTTCCTTAAGTGTTTTTATTGTTATTGCATTATAACATCTGCTTCCGTCCGTGCCAACGCACTCCGTTAAGTGTAAATCGTACTTTAATGCCACACATAATGGTCGTACAGGGTTTTCAAACACACGATTACTGCTTGCAATATTGATTCTCGAATGAAACAACTTTAAACTCATACAACACAGTAGTTTCAAATGATATTAAAATTACGTATTTAAAATAAAACAATCAGTAATCATGTACAAATGAGTAAATACAAATAACGAAGTCATAAGAAAATGCGCGGTGTTCGCAACCGCGGATATAATAAGCTGACAAAAGCTATATACAGCGCGACAAACATAGTAACGACGTTCCTTAAACGTATGTCCGACTCTACAAGCATCAGTCTTCCACTTAAATGCCACCCCTTTTTAAGCCCTTCTCTGACTCCCTGAAGCTTGAAATTTATAAAATCCTCTCGTAGAACAGGAGATACGCTTGTGCCCTCAATACTTTCTCTTCGCTTACTTCGGATACCATGCTGTCTGAAACATAATACCATTTCCCAAGTGGGACTTCAGCCGATGGCGTTGGACCTTCTCCGGATTCGTAACCAGAAAGATCTGATTCAGAATCCCCATCGCCATCTCCATTACCCGTTGGGGCGGGCATTGTATTACTGCTCTTCGGTAAGAACCACCACCGAGGATCCCCAGTTTTCACCGGCTGCCTCACTTTGACATAGGCCACATAATGTCCACCGTGCATACCACCAGAATGCTCCACAACGCCGTAAAGGGAATATAGCAACTCGTTCTGCCCTCTCATAACATTGGGAAGCTTTCTTACTTTTTCCATGGCACAAAAAGGAGCCAAATCTAATACAGTTGGGAAGTCAACATGTTTAGACATCTTTCTAAACATGCACCTTGGTCCAATTTGGAACCTTTTCAAGTGCAAAATTAAAATGGCTGGAGGACTTGAAACTAGGAATCGTTTAGTTGCATTGGTATAAACTGTCTTTCCATCTTTCCCGTTAATTCGTTCAGTGCAAGTCTCACAACCAACTTTGTTGTTGCCTGTAAGAAGCTCCAGAGCAGTAAACTGGCTAAGACAAGATTGGATGCTGCACTCGTCTTCATCACAAATGTATCGTGGGGACAATGGACTTTGTCGCGAGAAAGTTGACATGTAGTCTTTCTGAGTCTTTTCAGCTTCAATGTTGTTGATTTTCGGCCTCGGAACTGTTGGTGGCGGGTCTGTGGTAATGTCAGTTGTCACTGGCGTTGGGAAGGAAGGTTTCTTAGCTTTGACGTCATCCATATCGAGTTTTAACTTGTCCAATTTATTTGACATACCTTGATGATTGTTTAAATCATTGAATATCGAATCCTGAACTTTGCTTTCTGGTAAGGATTCGTAACTACTTTCTCCGCTATGTTCTAGTAGATTCCTGCAACCTTGAACACTAATGCCTCTAGAGACAACTTCATTTGAGTATTCCGGGACGTTATATTGGGATATCCTGGACACTGGCCTTTCGAAATCAGTTTTGACCGTAGATAACTTGTTGTGTTGTGGACTGGACAAGTCCAAATTGATCTCGCTAGATAGAGAACTATGGCTTCCGAGTTCTTTGCCATTGGTTGGTGAATCAACATTGTCAACAGTTTCAGTGGAATTATGTTTTGTAGCTTCTGGACTGGCCACTCCTGAATCGGGATTAGAAAGGTTCTCTAATGAAATAAGGGGTTTATATTCTAAAGGTATTGCTGTTGTAGATGTGCCAGTATCGGCGAATTCTACTTTATCTTTATCTGTACGTTCAGGGGTGTTATCGGTTTTTTCCTTGTCAATTTCCACTGGGCTGGTACGGATGGAATCTGAGCTAATGACTTTCTCGGAATTATACCCCGACTCCATGTGGTACGCTGCAAAGTTGGCTGCAGTGTGGGCAATGGCTTGGGTACCTACAGATACAGTATGTGTGTCGGCCTGCCTAGGCATGTCTTCTAGATTGTCTTCGACGTCAGCATCAGACTCTGAAGAGGACTTACCGTCTTCTTTAGCACCGTTTGCATCTGTACTGGCGTCTTCTTTGTTAGATGTCGAATTTCCTGAAACAAACGAAATTACTGTAATGTAATGTAATGTGTAATTTTTGAGGTACAATAAGTTTCAGAAATTTTAAAACGGTATGAAAGAGACGCCATTCAACAGTAGATGGAGACTAAATTGCCCTTGACCAACTGAACCGTCAAGATGAAATTCGACGAATAAAAGGGTTTAAGCTGATAGTACCCGTTTAGTCTAGAATGAAGACGGACTTGAATATATATGATTTGTTCATTTAAGAGACACCAAATCAGATATAGATATCAAAAATAAAGTAAAAGCAGAAAGCAACACAAAGAAAAGCTACCTTTATTCTTCCTAGCAGCCTTTCTGGCAGCTATCCGTTCCTTCTTCAGCTGATGCTTAGAAGTTTTGCTCTCCTCTTGAGTGTTGTAAGTATTCTCTTCTGAAAACGGGATATTTGTTATTTGGGATCAGCACACAAGGCATTATTTACAAACTGAACACACACAGTCACACACTAAAGCATACAAATTGTTACTTTTCGCTGTTGTTATTAATATATAAACTCTATGTATACATGAAGTATGATTAAATTTCTCATGGGATATTAGGACAGTTTGTACAAATGCACGCGTTTTTATGCTGGGAAAAAGGTATTTTTTATGTCAAGCAGGTTTAGCTTCTTGGAGTCACGAGATAGACAGGAACTGCATGTCATAAGACCGAAGTAGACTTTTTTTGGAATATAAATCGTGAAGATAATACTTTCGATTGCGATCGATTAGCAGTTACAACGTGCAGCTTATAAGCGCTGCTACCACTCCGTATATGCAGATCCGTCGGTGCCCGCCGCTGTAGGTATCTTTTAGTAGCGCACAAACAAAGTCCGCCATAATATATCTAATATACCTACGCTGCAATAGCCTACTAAATCTGACAAATGACACCAGGGGGCCTACCACAACCTCTTAAAATAATATTACTTTAACCTTACATTGACTTTTCGTACCATAACGCGCTTAAAGTAAGCTTATTGTAATGTTAAAACTATGATGTTTTATTAGCAGCTTTGTGACTATTCATTCACTCAGTTCATACTATGACGCGAATTTATAATCTCAGTACAGAGTACTAAAAAAACCGACCTCAAAAGTACGTGGAATTACGTCTATTTGTCAAGTTTCATTGAAATATCCCCTAGTTCGCCACTATACAGGACTTGATACTGGAGATAATAAAAATAGGTTCTCACTACGACACTACTCAAAGTATATCGAGAGAAACGCCTTGCATTGGAGGAATAGCAAAATCAACTAAATAATTGCTAAAAGTAATTGCTCCTAAATTAAAGTTAGGCGCTATTTATAAAAATGAATCTTCATGCGTGAACAGCCACCCTTTGAGGTGGATGATTTTCTTCAAAATGAAATGGGACCAGTATGGAAATACCCCCTTTCCAACAAAAAAAGAATCATGAAAATCGGTTCACAAATACCGAAGTTATCGCGTAACATACATACAAAAAAAAAGAAAAAAAAAGAACATACAGTCGAATTGAGAACCTCCTCCTTTTTTGAAGTCGGTTAAAAATTAAAGTTATATATATTGCACTTATGTCAAATGAAGTAATCTTAAAATAGTTACATGGATGCAATCGATACAACATTATTTTCAGTTTTATTGTCTTAATATTGATTTGTAATGATTAAAAGTTAAGTTGAAGTTATTTATTTACATATATCTCTTCAATATTTTATTTTTATTTTTAATTTAATAGCACATAGGAAATTATTTGTCGTTAAATAAAAGTACGCGATGTCTATTTCGTAAAATTAGGACAGCGCCAACTATATGCTCCTTGGCGAAAATAACAGTTGACACTAGACTACAGTTCCGAATTCACAACGTGACTATCAAGACTCAGCTTGTTTTATTTATTTTTCTTCATGAAACTGCGGAATAGTTATTGAAAACAACGTAATTTTAATAGATTTTATTATTACATACTTTTCGTTTCTTAACAGTCAAAATTCTCTGAATGTAAATAACATTAAGTACTTAAACATTATACTACGATAAGACGATTCGGATCATCAAAAAGAAAGAGATGGCATTATATAGATCACATAGCGCTATCTCTTTTCTATTTTTAGTAAGGAATAGACAATTGGAAAATCTGGAAAAAAAATTGGAAAATCATTCGTTCTTTCAATCACTTTTGCAATAATACATTACTTGGTTGACAGGTTCGCCTTGGTACGAATATGAGTAATACTATAATAAGCTTACTTTAAGCTTACATTGAAATAAGATTGTTTTTGGAAAGGTTATGGTAGGCCCCCGGCGCTCACTACGAGGAAAAACGAACCTAAGCACGCGCTCAGAGAGGTGAAAATAAAGTTTCCCACCGCGTGCAGTCGTGCGGAGCCGAATGCTCATAAATTAAAGACTTGTGAGCGCTTGTGCCGACGTCGGTTCACTCAGCGGTAGGCACTTATCGCGTGACTTTGAGCGAGTGATGGAGACCTGACCAAGTCTGATAATTATTTTGAAACCACTGCTCATTTTAATTCCATTAAGACTTCACCGTGGTTACGTTGCAATTTTGGTAGTATTTGTTATTCTGCTAAAATTTAGTTGGAATGGCAGTTGAGTCTCAACAGAGTGTCAGTGGAATCGCAGTGATGGCATTCATTCATTCGAACACTAATTATCGTTGTTGCCTTACTAAACTAACCGTGGAAATTACTATACATATCTTAATTTTTATCTTGTTTAGGCAGCAATCTAGTCTTCAAACTAAATGTACTTTTTACGTCAAATAATTAATAGACTACGCCATGAACGTGCCATCGATGACCATTGAAGAGTAGATTTAACAAAAAAAATTAAGGCAGTTGAGCTCGATGGCTAGCTACCATCGAGTATATAACCAGATATAGCGACGAAATAAGGGCCATCCATCATAGGCAACTCATCAAGTAGATGGGCCATATATCACTTTTAAATGTCGACTCTCGTTTGCGCTGAAATCACAAATCAGAAAACTGAAATAGTACAGCGCCAACAACTGACCTGTGTGTACGTCTCCAAAAACATTCTGTATTTATTGTAATAAAGATAATATCTCTAGCAATGGGGGTTGTTCCATTCGGTGGTGTGGGAAAAACATCTAACAAAACAAACGGTATCATATTTCAACGGTAATTAAACATTACATATGTAATTTTTCAATTTTCGTCCATTATAGCAAAGCTTTTGAACTGAAACGATTGACGGACTGAAATGAATGACACCTGTCAATTGTTTCGAATTCGAGCTGGCCAATCGAGGCGCAGTTGTCACCGTAATGATTTGCCAGAATAGTTTTCAAACAAATTAAATGACATTATATATATTTCTGGTTATATACTCGATGCTAGCTACCGACAAGCCACTACTTTTAACTTTTAGCAGATACTAAACGTACAAAATCCCGCCATTGACACTTATCTACACAAAACTGAGATGATTTAAAGTTATAAGTCCGCGATAGCTCAGATACTCAACATGTATTTCTTAATAAAGGTCGAAAATCATTAAGGAAGTAATGTTATGTATGGTACATGACTCACCGTTGGGAGTTTTCCTTCGTACGACTGCGGGCGGTTGCGGACGGCACGTGGCGACTGGCAAAGACAGATCCAGAAAGTATTCCTGACGGTCCGAGTGATGGAAGCATTCTTGGCATTCGAGTGTCGACACGAGAAAACCGCGGAACACCTGGAAATATGAAAAATAATTGAAGGGATACTTTATAACTATTGAGTTATATAATCAAAATTATATGATTAAACCTACACCGGTGTTATTTGTGATGAGAAAAGAGAATGCCTTACAAAAATATTCATGAGTGCCACTGACTCTTTTATGTCATCAAGTGACGGGATTATCAAGCGATAGCAGTTGCCGACATGAGTTAACAAGTCCCATGAACCTGTAATTTCACCTACACCCTTACCCTTAAAAACCGGAACGCATTAATGCTCACATTACCGCTTGGCGGCAGAAATAGGTCAGGTGGCAGTACTTTCCTGGGGCGAACACTTTCACAAGGAGCTCTAATGTTACCAAAAATAAATTGATTCAATTGAACAAAGGTACTTTTATTACTGCTTTTTTTAATAAGGATTCTGCGATATTTTCTTTTCATCTACGTATGGTCTGTAGGCGAAAATTTTAGATCTTGAGACACTGAAGTGTGTAGTGAGAAGAATAAGGAATCTTGTATAAAGATTGAGAAATGCAAGTCAAGCAAGAGAAGTTTGCCAGACATTAGGGTCGTATTTCCAGTACTTGAAATCATACTCTCAAGTCCTGACTTGAGCATTGAGTAGAGTTCTGGAATACGACCCTTAGATTAACTGCCTCCGTGGCCGAACGGTTACCATGCTAGACTGCCACGCAGAGGTCAGGTGATATATGGCCTGGACCGGCGATGGAACTTCGGGGAGCATTTCCGGCAACTTGCTCCCCGAATAGTGGGCGCCGCATCGGCGTTGGGCAGGCTCCTGCCCAACCTCGGGAGGCCGGGAGCCCCATGCAGAAGGCTATACGCCGGGGTGACTCGGAGTATGGCCTTATACGGGGCTCCCATTTGGAGTGGGGCCATATCAGCGGCGACGAAGGCGCTGCTGAGGAGGCCCCAGAGGGTGGTCGCCCTGCGAATGTGCAGGGCGTACAGGACGGTGGCCTGCGCTGCCGCATGCGTCCTCGCCGGTACTCCGCCGTGGGACCTCGAAGCCGAGGTCCTGGCGGAGGTCCGCACCTACCGGCGGGGAATGAGGGACCGAGGCGAGCGACCCGCTCCCCAAGAGGTGGAGCAGGAGCGCCGCCTGGCGGCGCAGCGCATGCGGGACCGGTGGAAAGAGGGTTTGGCGGATCCCCCCTATGGCGCTCGTACCATAGAGGCGATCCGCCCTGTCCTCGTAGAGTGGGTAAACCGGTCCCACGGGCCACTGTCGTACCACCTTGTGCAGGTGCTGACCGGGCACGGCTGCTTCGGTCACTACCTGCACAAGGTGGCGAGGAGGGAACCGTCCCCGTCGTGCCACGAGTGCGGCGCTGCGGATGACATGAAAGGTGATATATGGCCTACATTTATTTCTCTCCAGTGTTTGTGGTTGTCTACCTATATGTGTGTCCATGGCATCCGCGATACATGGAATGGTTTAAGGAAATTAACATTCTTACACTAGCCTCACAGTGCATTTATGAAAATGTAATTTATGTTAAAAGGAATAGTAATTTCTTTATGAAAAATAGTGACAGACATAACATTAATACGAGGAATAAAAATAAACTAGCTTTTCTTGATAGTCGTCTTCACAAAGTCAAAAAATCATTTAAGGGGCAATGTATACGCTTCTATAACAAGATTCCGGTTGATATACAACATTTGCCTTTCACGAGGTTTAAAACTATAGTGAAACAGAAACTTTATACTAAAGGTTATTATACAACTTCTGCGTACTTGGATGACAAAAATCCGTGGTAGTAACCCGTTTAGCTCATGGAGGTAGTCTCGATCTCTGATGTTTCAAATAAAAAAAAAAATATTGTAAATGCTATTTACAAAGAGCAACCCCTAGAGTTTCTTGCTCATTCTTCTCAGGGGAATCTGCCTTACGAATGAGCGGTAGAGTTTAACCATTGTGTCGATTTCAAGTATAATAATGCTTACCTATGAAATAAAGATTATTTTCAATTTTGATTTTTTGAATTTTGAATGGTTTCCCTAGTGCAGGGATTTGAGTGTGTGCGTTAAAAAAATGGCTGTGAGGAATTATTCCGTACTTCTAAGTCCCCACTGCGTTCAGTTTTTTAACGGTGCTGATCAGCGAAATTGAAATACTGTAGATTTCTGTGGAGCTAGCGAAATTACAAGCACATGGGATCTATCAACTCTGTGTTTCAGGGAGACAAGTGTAGAGGCCGTTCGGATCTTTGCGATTTAAAGCTCTGACGCTTACCACCAGACCCACATTTTTTTTGTTCCATCACTTGGTATAAGAAAAAGAACATATCGATACTTCCCACGTAAGTTGTTGTAAGTGAAAATACCATTTTTTGCTTTTTAACTTAAATGTATCTATTTTTTGTTCATTATAGGTTCCAGTAAGTAAAGAAATCATTTAGGCTTATGTTTAGTTTAATTACCCTGAACACATTAAGGGTGCAATATAACAACGCTTTTAGGATGCTGATGGGGCTGCCGTGACACTGTAGTGCACGGAGTTCACGGAGGCGCACACAGATGGCTTTCATGCCATTATGCGCAAGAAGGCTGCCTCACTTATGCTGCGTGTACGCGGCAGCGCTAATAGCATCCTAACCGTTGTTGCCAATAGGCTGGACGGCCCCTACCAACTACATTGGGTGCAACTACACGTGGGTAGGGTAGTGGTCTAGACTCACTTCTCACTAAAATTAAGTAATTTTGTATTATACTAACCATAGCACGTAAGTAAAATTTACTGTATTACTAACATTATTATGGATCATGGTCCGAAATAAATAATTCTACTCTATTCTATAGTTTCAAACATGGACAACCTATAATATACATAAAAAAGAATATATTTAAGTTAAAGCGCAAAAAGTGGTATTTTAACTTACATCAACTGATGTGGGAGGTATCGAGATATTACTCATTCGTATCGGTTCATCATTCGTTAATTCTTCTGTTTAGCATGAATAATGTTTAAACCCACCTGCTCAGGCCTTAACATGGTATCAGAGGCCTGTTGTCCATAGAACTTGACCTTCTGCTTGACTTCCCCGTCGACCTTGGCAGGGTCGACCTTCGAGTTCATGCCGAGACTGCTCAGAATCACTGCTTGGTAGCGGCGTAGATCCTCAGATCTATCAAAAAAATATATAAATAATAATAATTTATTTGGGATTTGTGTACTTGTGTATATAATCTATTTTAAAAACTTGCACTATAAAAAACTTAAAAACTGCACTGTACCAAAATGGTATGTTCCACAAATTCCCACTAAAAAATCTTGACTGGTGGGGATCCTGAAATTGCAGTGCTTCTACTTATAATTGGCTATTTTTGTGTTAACCAAATAAAAATCTTTTACAATGAAAAAAAAACTTGCACTTAATAATCAATATTATATTATATTGCAATACAGATACATTTCAATCAATTATTTCGTACGGAGTAGAACCATGGACACTAACTCAGGCATTATGCAAACGGTAAGAAGCATTCGAAATGTGGATTTATTGAAGAATTTTGAAAATATTGTGGACGAAACACCAATGACAACTTTTGCCGAGGATGCACAACGGCTTGAAGCTCCTGAACACAGTAAAAAGGAGGAAGCTGCAGTACTTTGGGCACATTATGCGGAGTGATAAATAGTCTCTACAGCAATTTATTCTGCTTGAAAAAATCCAGGGCCATAGAAGACGTGGTCGTAGAAAAACCACATGGCTTCAAAATCTTGCAGAGTGGCTCACCATAAGTACCATAGAACTGTTCCGAGCCGCAACTGCACGGACCCAAATTGCCACAATGATAACCGACCTACGGTAGGAGATGGCACCCCAAGAAGACGAAGAGAGATACTTAGATAGTTTTATTGTTTTTTATAATATCAAGTGACGGGACGAACAAGATGATATATTACAAACGACAAGACATTTTGAATATCCTATAATAGAACCGAGTAGACTTTTCTTACGCGTTCAAGGGCGAAGATAAGCAAATTTGTTTGAGTACACATTTAAGAATATTTTAAACGTCCAAAAGTCCATTTTTAATTTAAGAAAAAATCACAATTAACCCGTGTCGAAGACGTAGATGTCGTTGACGAAATATTGGCGCTGAAAATCAAATCTGTATCTGTAATATATACAATAATATCTTGGTGGGGACTATTTCCAAAAATCGCCACTGCGTAGCAAGTACTACATTAGTGGGTTTTTTGAATTAAAACAAATGACATTTTGGTCATCAATTCTCACGACGTTTTCCTTTATTGTAATCTTTTGTCTAAAGATTTATTTTAAAGAGGTTTATGATTACCGCTTTTTTGTTTACGTTTTATTCTCATTCTAAAAAAACTAACTATAGTAACGCATACGCAATCGCTATTTCACATTCAACATATATTTATTTCATAGATAAGCCAATTACCTTGAAATCATCGTAGTACTACTTATTTGTAAGGCACATATATCCTCCCGAGTCAGCTAATGGTCAAGGCGAAACCTTGTAAAGACTTGTACTAATAACAAGTACGAGTATCTAATTACTTCTTTCCTGAAGTGATTTTATTACATCACATTTGCATGACCTAGGTTTATTTATTAACTGTATTGTTTAACGTATTGTTTTTTATTTTACTTCAAAGCTTTATTTTTATTTTATTGTTTCGAAACCGGTATGTTTAATATGGATAGTGCGCCCTGTTACTTTTTTTATAATATCAAGATGATGGTACGCTACACGTCTGTCCATAACAGTTGGCGTGCCACTCCGAGCTTTAAATCGCAAACATCTGAGGGGCACTGCCACTGCGCCCGTCACCCTGAGACATAAGTTGACAAGTCCCATGTGTCTGTAATTTCACCAGCACCCTTATCCTTAAAAACCGGAACACAGTATCAAATCAAATCATTTTATTCGTCATCATGGGTACAATAAAGATGATAACATTTATTTTATGGTCGCCATGACGTACCATCAAGGCATAAGAATTATACTATTATTATTAATTATACTTGTCCAATACTTCCAAATAATATATTAATAATAATAAAATAAAATTAATGCTGACATTACCGCTTGGCAGCAGAAATAGGTAAGGTACTTCTTTTTTTTTTTGTCGCTGTGGGGGAGTTCTTTTTTGGTATGTAGGACTCCGGGGGCGGTAGTCCCGTATACCCACTAAAACCCAGCGGTTTACTCCACCGCCATAGAGAGAGGATCCGCTTGCGCATACTACTGGGACGTCTCGGCGGATGGCCTGCATATAGCGGGCCCAGTCCTGTGGAGGGTGCCCCGGGCGCCCTTTAGTCTTGGTGGAACGGGTCCCCCGACCCCATTCTACGGCGGGGGAAGAAGGCGGGCGTACTGCCTCTTCCGTCACCAAGGCCTACGTCTCTGAAGCGGGTCAGAGAGGGGGTCGTCCCGTCTGGAGCGCTCCGCAGCCTCCTTCTGCGAGATTACGCTTTCGCAAAAGGATACCATAGCCTCCCAGCACCTCTCGCTGCCGAGCATTGGGCCCACGATTGTTGGCAGTGAGAGATCTCATCCCATTATGGCAGTCAGGGAGTGCCGCTGAGGGTCCCAAGCCGCACATTCCGTCAGGGTGTGCCACGCCGTGTCGACGGGTGCGCCACATTCGTGGCAGACAGGAGTCCCTTCCCGACCCGCCACGCGATGCAGGTACTCATCAAAGCATCCATGTCCGGTGAGCACCTGCACCAATCTAAAGGACAGTGTCGCCGGTTAACCTAGCGGACGATTGGGGACTCCAGGTCCTTCGCCCATCTTCGGAACAACGCGGCGCGGCCCGCTGTCCTGATCCGCCTTGTTTCTTCAGCATCAGGGCTTTCCCCTCTGCTTCGCATGGTTGGTTACACGGCACCGGTGCACTTCCGCCTGAAGTTCCCACGGGGGATCACCCGCGAGAAGTGTGGCGGCCGTTCACGATACCGTGCGGTACCCCTGGATCGCTCTCACCGCTATAACCCTCTGCGGCCTCCGCAGGAAAGGCTTGAGTTGCGCGGTGAGAGCCCTACCCAGAGAGTTCTACCCAGATGGGTGAGCCGTAGAGGGCCATACTCCGGATTATTCCGGAGTACAGGCGCCTGCAGATTGAGCCTGGTCCGTCGACGTTTGGCAGGAGCCGAGGGCGGCTGCGGTACTCATCTGCTTTGGGGCAAGTTGGGAGAAATGCGCCTTGAACGTCCACCTCCCATCCAGTACAAGGCCCAGGTATTTCATCTGAGCCTTGACTGGGACCGTCTCCCCGAACAGGGTGATTTTCGCCCCTCTAGGGGGCCCTCTGCGCGGGCCGTGAAATAGGAGGGACTCCGTTTTGTGTATGGAGATCCTCAGGCCAAGCAAGTGGATCCTCTCCTCCACCAACGACGTCACGACGGTGCTCAACCGCGCGACTTCTTCATATGTCCTACCCCAGGCAGTGACGAAGGTGTCATCTGCTTTGCAGGCAGCGTAGGAGCCAGTCAAAAGCAACGTTCCACAACATCGGGCCCAGCACGGACCCCTGTGGAACGCCGTCCTCCTGAGATAAAGAGGCACTCTATGGTACCGGAGCGCCATTTATTCAGCCAACTATCCCTTGATTAGCTTTTTTTTAATAATACCAATGACGAACAAGTCGTGCGCCTGCTGGTAAGCGACAAGTCTGTCCATTACAGTTACAGTGGCGCACACAGCTTTAAATCGCAAAGATCTTAGGGGCACTGCCACTCGTTACCCTGAGCACCTAAGGGTGGAGTAAAGGGTAAGCCCTTTAAAACCAGAATGCAATAATATCCACATTACTACTTGGCGACAGAAATTGGAAAGGTGGCGTAGTTCTCTTTCACAAGGAGCTCTACTTATAATCAAGGTAAATTCAAACTGTAATGAATGAGGGTCTGTGGAATATATTTAACCATTTTGCTAAGGTGCACAAACGGAATGAGGCTTAGAGATACTGTCACCAGTATAATTGCGTCTCCGTGGTGCAGAAAGGCAGCATCTACTGTAAAATTTAGTTAATTTAGACTTTAGGAGTCGATACTGCCTCAGCTCGATTTAAAATTTTTCCCGTGCTAATACAGTTCATATTGCTTGGGTCGAAGGGCAGGTAGCCTGGCTTTTTTTTTTAAACGAATTTATTTTTTTTACAAACGCAAATAAAGTCATTTCAAAAATGTATATATCGTATACTATAGGTGTTCTATTTAGTTGATATAGAAAGAATCATTGACATAATAACATATTATTATATTAATAATTCTTTTCATATCAACTTTACATATCATAAAGTACCTATTGAATACAGCAAGAAGTAAGTTTGTGTTTTTTTCTATCGTGAAAATTTTTAGGAACCGTGTTTTCACACCAAACCATAGATTTAGTATATTGGTACCCACAAAGATAATCTTTTACCATTTCTGCGATCAGATTGTGGAATTCTCTCCCCGAATCGATTCGACGATCCCCTTCTCTTGATTCCTTCAAACTACATACGTGTCAAGGATCACTTCCTCAACTCCTAAATTTCGTCTGTCCTCTACTATCCTTTCATTTATTTCCTGCATTTATACTTCATTTTTCTTTTTCCTTTAAAAGTATATAAGCATTTAATATTATTGTGTATTTATTATTATGTATGTATTAATAATATTATTGTAATTTGTATGTATATGTATATATCTATCTATGGATATGTATATATTTTTATTATTACTTATTATGTGGTGTACTTATGATGATATTCTTTGGTTGCACCCCTCTTGCATATCCGAAATGTCTAGCCTAAGGTTGCCTGGAAGAAATTGCTACATAGCAATAAGGCCGCCTGCTGCACATGGACTTACTACTACTATTATACTTCAGCTATTGTACTGGATTTTAATTGTAATTTTTATGTGCAATAAAGAATATTTCATTCATTCATTCATTCAAAGATAATCTTTTTTAATTTAAATTTAATTTTTTGAAAGTGATTGATTCAACACATTTACTGCTATGCGGTATCCACCAAAGCCATTTCAGGTTGTAGACAGTTGATGTTACTTACTTACTGCCTTACGACAGTGGCGCTGCGACTGTGCTTCCAGATATTGTATGAAAATTAGGGCTTCTATAATGCTCTGGCCACACAGAGGCCGTGGCGGAAGCGTTCCGTGGCCGGGAATTTTTGTAACGTTCTTATGCACCCAACGCTAGGACAAATTGGCGGGCGCTAAGGTCTATTCTATTGCGTCCTACGCAACCGTCCACACAGAGCAGCAGCGGCAGGGCGCGGTCGGGAGGGGGGTTTAGTGGGATTGCACGCTGTATTTATTTACAACCATTGACTTACAATTATATGGACGTCGGGTCCGCGCTAAAAAGTGTCCGCACTTGTAAGGCGCTAAAATCGTATACAGAGCGCGACACTCCGCTTTAGTCTTCATTTGTTCTACTGACAGCGCGATACTGCGATGACATTACATTTTAAATTTCGAATAGGTTGACTTGGGACATTTGTTTCGTGGTTTTTGTATTAGACCCGTCGTCCATTTATTTGTAAGTCAATGTTTACAACTCTTAGAATGTGTTTTTATCAAGTTTCAGTGAGAATTCGATCGAAATTCCTTTTGCGTTGCTTCCGTAACGCAATTAAAAGTGGAACATTTTTCTTGAACACTGTCCGACAGCGTTATGGTGCTTTTTCTAAAGTCTAAGCAGAAAATGACATGTGGTTGCTTTTGGGTGTCACAACTGCCGCTTTCGCACCGCTGTCCCGCTGCGAAATGTCAAGTATGAAGCTTCATTCGCATTATATGTCTTTTAATGTAATGAAAATGGGAGAAGATCCTCCCGGACCGCGTCTGTGTGGCCTAACCACAAACGTCTAATTTGAACGCGCCCTAAGTTCAAGCAAACTATGCTTCTTATGTTATAAGTTAACATGAAGGTGGCGTGGTGTGTTCATTGGAACAAGATCAATGGATTTTATAACGATAAAACAATAAAGAATAAAACAGTTATCTACATTGACTAACCTGACAGCTTCAAGGAGATGCCGCAGCAGCTCGTGGGCGTCGTGCTGGTCGCCACCGCCGAACTGAGGCAGCTTATTCACTAACGCTGAGAGCAGCTTGCGCGGTGTGTACACGCCGCCTTCGCCTGAAACGCAAGGATGTGCTTTTATAAAAGAAAAAATATTATATGCTGTACATGATACACGATATATGTTTTTTTGCAAAAATATTTTAATTTGTTTAATAACGATTTTTCGCAATATTTATAGTCATCACCACATTTATCATCATATTTTTTTTTATGATGCTAAATCACGGGACAACAAGCGTGTGTCCGGTGTTAAGTGACACGCCTGGCGTGGCCTAGAGTTAAATCGAAAAGATCTGAGGGGCATTGCCAATGCGCTCGTCACCCCGAGACATAAGTCCCATGTGACTGTAATTTCATCCTGCAATACCGGAACGCAGTAATGCTCATACCGCTGCTTGGCGGCAGAAATAAGTATGGCGGCAGTACTTCCCTGAACGAACTGTTTGACAACAAACAAGTAACATCAAACTTGTACGATACAAAGGTAGGTGTGCTACAAAGGTCTGTTTTGGACCCTGTACTATACACTGCAGATCTACCAATACAAAAGGTTAGAACTGTTGCTTATAATAATAATAGTAACCGAGTACCGAATATTACTCGGTTTAACATTTGCCGAGCCGAGTATTCGGACGAGTTACTCGGTTCATTACAACCGGAACGCGATGATCCTAAGAGTCTCAATGCTCTAGAATTAGACCGATATATCAATGAAAGTATATCGTCGCGAGAGCAGAGTCCTTTCCAATGGTGGGCAGGGCATAAAACAAGATATCCAAAACTGGCACAGTTAGCACGAGTCTTTTTAAGTGCACCTGCAAGCACTGTGTATAGCGAGCGGTTATTTTCCGAAGCGGGTAATGTGTATGAAGAAAAAAGAAAGTATTACCTGAACGCGCAGGAAGCATTGTATTCCTACATGACAACTTGCCTTTGTTAAATTTCAAATATTAATAATGTAAACTTTCTTTTTAAATTACTAAATTGCTACAAATTGTTACAATTGTCTAGAATTTCTAGCAATAAATTTCTTTTATTTTAAATATGTTGGTTTCACTTTATTATGTCTATAGCTGTAATGCTTTATTTTAACCGAGTACTCTTCTCATGAACCGAGTTATTCGGCCGAGTACCGAGTACTTGGCGCATCTCTAGTATTTTGCCATGACAGACTCCGCTCTGCGACCGCGCGGGGTGAGCGCGATGAAATACGTGTCGAATAAATGCGGGCTTAGGCTACCACAGCTTTTTATTGATAATGATGTAATATGTAAATTAAAGAGAAGAAATTCACTCAGTAGAGGGTTTGCCTGCAATGACTCATTTCTTAGCAATACATTTGCTAATAGTGGCACTGATTGCAAAAGATCCAACAAAAAAAGTCACCACTAGTTGTAATATCATCTCATTAACATAAAAAAAATGGCAAAGCAAAACTAGGTCAAATGAAAACAAGTAGGTTGAATGAAAATGTGAGATGTCTAAAAAAAACTTCAATTCAAACAGCTTCTATTTAGATATATGATTCAATTCTTTGTGTGGAATTTATAACAAAGAAATAAGGAACTAGAAATAGATATGTAAACGTAACTCTGGTCTGGCAATTTATTACTATACAAAGACATGGTCTGTATTTAGACTCAGTTACGAGTATATTTGTGAATGTGCATTAAGTATGTTTAGCAATGTACCAGAGGTGAAAAGTAAATTTGAATTTGAGGAATGTAAATTTGGATCATATTTGAAATCCGGACTTCGGGATGAATCCGGACTTTCTCAGAAAACTACAAGAATTCATTAGACTTGCGATTTGCTTGAAAAAAATCATATTTTAGTATAATATCAATCAAAGTTTAATTTAATCTTCAGTAAGTAATTGAGATCCATACATAACACCTAATATAATTAGTCTTCTTCGAAATTACGCATAGAATTTGTCTATCATGAAACTTTACAATCTGTATTGTAATCAGATTGTAAACAATTAAAAAACATAACCCATGAAATATTTTAAAACTCAATAACAGAAAAAATATAAAATTAACTAAAAAATTTTTACCAAAAACACCATTTCGTAACCGTCAATAAAATGAAAAAAAAAAATAATAAAAAATTAGACTGTGCTTAGAAATAATCTAACATTTTCGAGTTCTTAGGTTTTCGCGATTATTACACATAGGAAATGAAACTATTTTTCCGGATTTAAATCGCGTATATTTTTTTTGTTTGTTTGTTTGAAAAAACAAATATACGCGATTTAAATCCGGAAAAATAGTTTCATTTCCTATCTAACATTTTTCTCTGAAATGAATTCCGAGCGGAGCGTCAAAAATTGGTACAGATCAATCCTTAATCAGTGTCCTTTCTAATAACAAATCAACACACATTCCAGGAAACCTGATCTATGTCTGTCACCAAGCAGTAATGCGAGCATTATTTGGAAGGGTAAGCTTATGTAGGTCAACTTACGTCTTAGGTTGACGGATGCAGGGGCTGTACCCATAAGATTTTTGCGATTTACAGCTCTGAGTGGCACTGCAACTGTTATGTATAAGTGTATCGCTTATCACCAGGCGTAAGACTTGTTCGTCCTATTGCTTGGTATTATAAAAAAGGGCAAATCTAAATAAAAAAGTCCTTCAGCAAAAATACTGTATTCTAAATTCATTAATTTAATTTTCATTAAAATTCTAAAAATACAGAATTTGGTTGGTTTTGACTTCAAACTCTCAATCAGTGGTGATCACAATGAAAAAATAAGCCACTCTAATGATAACAATAGCCTGTGTTCACCTGACTGCAGTCCATAACAATCTTAACCCCAGAGAAAGATAGAAACAAAATAAAACAATTTCTAAGTGGTATCATACAGGGAACTAACCTTTCAGAATGTGTTATATGTCTATTAATAGTTTATCTTCTTGATTCATAGCATGAATACAATATAATATGTACAATAATACTAATTTGCATTTTAATATCTAATACAAATAAAGAGATAGTTACAGTTTGATAATGAAATGTAAATTCAGACAATGTTTTTAAAATTTGCACATTTTTGTACCTAAAAAAAAATAATCTGAGCCACCCAATAGAAATATGTAATAGTAAATAAGGTATAATTGGTAATAAACAATGCATTAAATATTGCTTTCAATAGTTTTATAAACATTTTGAAACCAGGTAGGGTTACAGTTAATTTATGTTAGTACATTTTGCTTATTTACACAGGTGTCCTCTGAGGACAGAGTTTTATGCCTAAGCTTGCCACACCTACAGGTTGGGAACTTCATATCTTCAGAGTGACGTGACAAACAAGGTTTATGCGCCTGGTGGTAAGCGACATGCCTATCAATAACAATTGTAGTGCCTCTCAAAATCGCAAAGATGTGAAACAAAGTAGGTAAGTCTGGTAATGCTCACAGTACCGTTTGGTGGCAGAAATCAGTATGGTCGCAGTGCTTTTCTGGAGGAACTCTTTCACAAAGAGCTTTACTTATGTGCACAATAAAAAATTTGTAAAGTTATACTGTATAATACTAGTAGTAAGTAACTTACCAGCTTGCAACTCTCCTAAAGTCTCAGCCAATGTCCTGGTTAGGGATCCCCATTCAGCCAGCTGTCCAGTTATAGGTGGGAGATCAACATCTTTGATCTCATCTCCTTCCCCCTTCAATTTTAACTTCCCCCCAGGCAATGTAAACCTTTCTCCTGGAGTGGACATTTCTTGAAGAACTTGCAATAAATATGGAGTCTGTACCAAGCATTGCATTACAGAATTAAAAAAGCAAGTGTTACCCAAGTTAGACAGACCTCGAACTCTAGGCAGATTTAATGCAATTGCCTTATCTTTTCCTTTTGAAACTACACCTGTTTTCATGATATTATCCCCAGGCGGCGGAAGGTCAATGGGTTTAATTTGGTCATAATGAAGTTCTATAGTGGGCAAGAAAGTGTTTTTAGAGTTACCGCCAGCTACAGCCTGTTTCTTAAGATATTCTATACATTCGTGAAGCTTCTTGGAGGTAGCTGTAGTCACTTCATTGTTGCAATTGTAGCAATAGATCTCCCAAGTGGTTGTATTGGCAGTTAGGGCATGGCAGTCGGAGTGGGGTGTATTGAAGTGGTTTAATGCGTGCTTGTTACGTGTCCGCCCGCATAACTGAGTGCCACATCGTAGGCACATCCACAAAGTGAGATCGTCTTCATAATCAGGGTCAGGCACCTCATTTTTAGCTGACTTTTTACACTCCGCGCACTCCTTATCAAACCCTCGAACCTTGAGAGATTTCTTCAGCAGCGTAAGGTCGACAGCTTTAGCAACATGAGGACATGCGGACTTGACGTTTTCGTCACAGGATTCTGTCGATTCGTCCCCATTTTCCCCCGGGTCGCTCTGTCTCTTCTTCTTGACCATTCTCGGTGTAATTCGGTCAGCGGACTGCCTGCAATACGTAACGAGATACTTTTGTAAGAATAGCACGACTACAAAAAGAGAAAAATGACAAATCTGTGTCGATAGCCATTGCACGCGTGACAACGCATATTCATCACAAAAGTCCAACAGGAATAATGTGACAGTGTCAAAAGTTTATATTATAAACAAGCGTAATGCTTACAGTTACATGCGACGCTATGTAATCGAGATTTGATTGTCACAACCGCTGTAAAACTTAGATTTTTCTTCAAATTTTGGTCAGAAAAGTAAACCTCGACCGTCAGACATATTGGCGATGTTGCCAATGTAAAAAAATAATTTAAACAAAGAAAAAGTTAATCGTATAGATTTCTTAGGACACCACCACTTTTTCAACAAAGAATTAAATCGATATATTTAAGAATTACCCGGTATCTGGGCTGTAAAATTTCTATGACTGTCCCTCTAGTGATGAGTAGCGTAACTAAAATTCTGAAACGTCAACATGGTCGTGATGGAATCTGCTAATCAAATTGTGAATTTCCATTGATTTTCGTTAATTTTACCTCTAAATCTGTTTAAATTTGTGTGCAAATTCGGGCTGTATAGTGTGACGCTCCCTGGAGTGTAGTTAAACTATGTAGTTGTTCAACTAAACAGTGTTAAAATAGAAGTTATCAGATACTGTTGATGTTTTTCACTTGAAGTTTTGGAAAATCGGCAGAATGTCACTTCCTGGGAATGGGATCTTTGTGGTGCAGGGGGAGATGGCGATGCTCGTCACTGCCATGCGACGAAGCACTCGCTGGGGCTCTCATTCCTTTCCGAACGAGGAGTACGATGTTTTAATGAGGACCTTTCAAGATTTGAAGACTATTTTGAGTCAAGTAGACGACCTGCGTCTTCTTGACCCTCCAACATACCTTAGCCCTTTCTTAGAAGTGATAAGAAGCAAAGAGACGACTGGTCCTGTGACTAGTCTAGCTCTTTCTTCCATACACAAGTTTTTGTCTTATGGATTGATTGGTAAGTATGATGAAACTTAATGAAATAAGTACTTTTAAAATTTACAGTCTTGCACAAAACAACTACACAACAATGTATCTATTGCATATAAAAATTTATGAAGAAATGTTTCACTATACTATTATATATTAATGTATGATGTAAAACACAAAATTTTATAACAATAATTTTATATCTTATAAAGCATATCTCATAGTATTTTGATTTATTTGTTTGGATTTTATTAAGTGCTTCCTTGATATATTGTTTTTCTAATGAGGCTGCCATTATTTATAATAATAATAATATAAATAAAGAGTTTAAAAATAACCTAATTTTTGCATAAAAAAATTGGGTATCATGTAAAACAATAATTTTTTTTTTAAATTTAAAATTTTTTACTTATCATAATATAAAACACATTCAACTAACATAATCAACATTTTAAGCAAAATTGCATTATTAACATTATCTGGGCCTATAATTAATTTGTAACTTTGTTTGTTTGTGTGTAAACTATCATATTAACAATGACATTTTGAATATGTATTACACACATCTAAACTACTTATAACAGCTAGATATATAAAAAAATGTAAGAAAGTTTATAAATAGTAAATTTACTCGAGGGCTGTAGCCTGGGGCATTGTGCTCAGAAGGCTAGCAACATTTCCCCTTTGAATTGCTAAACTTATTTTTTATTAGAAATAACTGCCATGCTTGTGGTCTCCAGAGGCTTCTACAAGATGACCTGACAGCTATAATTAATTCTATAATTGGTTTTCTAATATATTATTTAGTTTCAGTTTTATTGTTGAGCAAACTCAGCATAGTTGACAATTTTTAGATCACAATAAAGCTTTAGGTGCTAATGTTACTGAAATGCAAAAATGCATTAGTTATGACATGGGTGGCAGAATATGAATTCTTATTTATTTTATTTTATTCTGAACAACAACAGCTATTAATAATAATTTACATTGAATATTTTATATATATATATATATATAGCAAAAAAGATAAAGCTATGTGAAGTTTACAATCCTGACGTACAAAAACCTGTGCATTAAAAAAATGTTAATAAATAAATAGACACAAAACAAGAAAAATAGACCAATTCTGTTTGTGGTACACCGCACTGTATTCAAATTTAAATTTCAGTTCATTTCAAATATTTTAAAATCTTTAAAACATGTCTCAGAAAAATTGGCACACAAATGTTACATTAAAAAAATAGTACACAATATATGCTTTTAAAATTTGAATGTTACAGCTAAAAAAATATAAATTATCAATAATGTGATGAACATAATATGTTAAGGTTTGGTCGGTTATTTTGCCATTTATTCCAGTCACTTTTTATGACTCATAATGTCATAATAATCACTTTCTAAATCTTAATTCTACGTAATTATATAATTTTAAATGATTTCTGATTTCACTTGGTCAAAATATATCTTGTGCAGTTTTTAAATTATATATAACCAACTGGTACATGCTTTGTTTGTTTTTACTAAAATGTAATATAGTAGTAATAATTACATAATACAATAATTATGCCAGACAGCCACACCAACTATGTACTGTAGGATTAGCTCTTATAGTTTCGACTCCAATTATTTATGTTCTTATTAGAAGGCAACATTGGCTTAGTAGGAGCATTCCCTATTATCAGCTTCTTAGCAGAGTTTCGTTGCTGTTCTCACTTAAAATTTTAGATGACTCAATTAATTTTCACATCATAAATAACTATCACCTTAAAGAATATTACAATTTTCAGACCCGACGCACCCCAGCGTACCAGCCACAGTAGAAGACATAGCAGATGCTGTAACACATGCCCGCTTCGTCGGAACTGATCATTCTTCAGATGGAGTAGTACTCATGAAGATTTTACAGGTGAGAATCACATTCGCACAAAGAATTACGCTTACACATTGTTATGGCGTACGACATTGGAGTGGAATTCCCTGCTTGCAGATTTGTTCACTGAATGCTATAACTTTTGTCTTTTCAAGGTGAGAATGAATAGGCATTATATAGGTGTGCAATTATGCATGCTCCATTGTCGACCTTATTGTGGAAAGTGGCTGTTGAGTGACATGGACAAATGCTTGCTTATTTTATCCATGAAAAAAATTACATTTTTAAGTTTGTTTCAATTATTGTACTTTGTCATTTTTTATTTCACTGTGTATATTTACTTAAATTTTATTGAATGTCAGGATCTTTCACCACCATGATATTCAATAATTTTTTTGTGATATGACTTCACTAGTTTGTTATAATTATCAAACGGAGATCGAACACTTAGAAAAAAATCACTTCAATCCACCCAGTTAGATACCTATACAGCTACCCTGCTAGCCATGGCTAGAGATGTCGCTATTAATGTTTAATTTAATTTTTATTGACTTGATGTTCAATTATTTTTTGAGACATTACTCCACTAGTTTGTTATAATTATTAATACTTTCATGGATTTTTCATGGCGCTACGGCTAAAAAGTCGTTAAAAACCAAATACAAAGATTCAATAACAAGCACATAGATAAATTCGTAAAGTCTGCTGGTTCGTTCCGTGGCTTAGTTGGCGTAGCGTCTGGCAAGGTTTGCTAGGAGACGTCGGTTCGAATCCGACCGTATCGAAGGATGTTTTTCTAAGTTGATTCCGGTTGCATTAATACTTATAACAAACTAGTGGAGCAATTACACAAAAAATATTTGAACATCAATTCAATTAAAATTTAATTATCAAATAGTCAAATGTATTTTTTCGCTATTTAAATGTTTTTCTTTTATAAACAATTAATCTTAGTAATACCTTAAGATTGTCATGTGTCATTTCCAAGGGTGAGAGCCTGGTGACTTGTAGTACAGGCGTTAAGCCTTTAACAAGCACCAGCTCCCAAAAATAAGTTATTGGATGTATCTTAATTACTAAGATCTATATGTACGTATTTTTGTGGAGGAATAAACGTTATTATTATTATTATTATTAATTATCTTTAAATTTTCAAAATGTTTCAAAGTCAAAGTCAAAGTCAAAGATTATTTTTTCCATAGGTAAAATAAATTTACACTTGAAATCGTCACATTTAAACTACTGCTCGTTCACTACGCTGACCTCCCTGAGAAGAATGAGCAAGAAACTCTAGGGATTGCTCTTTTCAAATAAACTTAAATGCTATGGAGTACACTTTGAATCAAATTTGTGCGGATTCTGGAGCCGTGTCGTCTTTCCATACTTCTTTATCTAACACGTAGTCTTCAATTTTGTAATATGATTTTTCGATCAAAATATTTTTAATGTAGTTTTTAAACTTAGGAAATGATAAACTTAATATATGCTCCGGAATCTTATTGTAAAAACGTATACAGTTCCCCATAAAAGAGTTGTTTACCTTGGTTAAACGAAATCGTGGTACCATGAGTTTGGACTTAGCTCTAAGGTTAATAATATGGATATCTTCTTTCTTATTGAAATTATGTATGTTTTTACGGTTTAGTTATATGGTCAGACAACTGGAGAGGCATAGTGTTTACAGCTTCATTCATTTAATTTGTTATAATATCAAGTGACGGGACGAATAAGTCGTGCGCCTCATGGTAAGATACACGTTTGTCCATAACAGTTGCAGTGCCACTTAGAGCTTTAAATCGCTAAGATCTGAGGGGCACTGCCACTTCGCCCGTTACACTGAGATATGAGTTGACAAGTCCCCTGTTCCTATAATTTCACCAGCACCCTTACCCTTCAATACCGGAACATAGTAATGCTGACATTACTGCTTCGCAGCAGAATTAAGTAAGGTTTCTTTTTCTGGTTTAGCGTTATTCGCTCAATTTTGTCATTTAAATTTCGTTTTTACCTGGACCGCGTCAGCATGTTTGATGCTATAACTCATTGACAATACTACATATAAAATACTCGTACATGTAACAGCATCAAAGCTGTGCCGAAGTATGCTGCGGGGTAGTGTTCGACCTTAACAAATAATAAGTATTGACAAACTCATTACAGGTGCTCCGTACGCTGATGCTGAGTCCGGAAGGCGTCATGTTGACTGATGAGAGCGTCTGTGAAATCATGCTTAGTTGCTTCAGAATATGCTTCGAGACGAGGCTCACAGGTTAGTACCTGTACTACTATGAGCTGTACTGTACTCAGTGTTGGGCAAAATTTAATTGTTCTGGCAAATAAGATTGACAATTAATTAATTGTCAATTGCGAAACATAATTAACGATTGATCAATTGTTAGTTGCGAGAATCGCAATTAACTATTAATGAAATGTTAATAGCGGTTCTCGCAACTAACAATTGATCAATCGTTAATCGCGTATATCTACAATTAACAATTAATCAATTTTCAATCTTTTCAATGTTTTTGATTAACAATTAACAATTAAAACTGACAATTATGATAAATTTATAGGGCATATGGGGGTGAGTTAGGGCGTGGGTTAGGATTTGTGTTGGGAGGTTAGGGTTTGGGTTGTGGGGGTTAGGGGTGAGTTAGGGGGTGGTCTTGGGGTTCAGTTAGGGTTTGGATTGGGGGGTTATGGGTGAGTTTGGGGTGGGTTAGGGGGTAGGTTAGGGGTGGGTTAGGGGAGGGTCAGCGGGTGGTTTAGGTGGGTCAGTGGTTGGGACAGGGGGTGGGTCAGGAGGAGGCGGCCCCCAACCGGCCCACCAACCTACCCCCAAGCGGTCCCCCAACCGGCACCCCAACCGACCCCCCAACCGGCCCCCAACCGGCCCCAACCGACACGCCATCCGTCTGACTGGCAACTGGGATCCCTATAACAATTGCCGTGAGAGAGGTCGAAGACAGAACCAGATGGAAGAAAATCGTCCATAAAATCTCAAAAACCTTTCACGGATACGACCTTCAGCAATCAAGATAACGACTAAGAAGAAATTATTAAACTGTTGTTACGAACGGTACACCACTACATATGAATTCCGAGCTTTCGCCAATGCATTTCGGAGGTTTAGTACTATAATTTCAAGGCTGCATTTTTAAACTTTACAGAACTACTCCGGCGCAACGCGGAGCAGTGTCTCCGCGATATGACGCAACTGATCTTCATGCGACTGCCTCAGTTCCCTCCAGAAGACGCGGCAACTGCTGCCTTTAGCACCATTGGCCTGTCGCTTAAGAAACGCGATAAGGCTGCTAAGAAAAAAAGTTTAACTAGTGTTCATAGTAAGTTCACCATACACATTGAAAGCTTAGTGTACAACACCACAATCAAAACTATCGGATGACTCGAATTTCCAAAAGGAAATTCAAGGTCACTGTCGTTCATGCCTTGTATTTCTTTCTTAATCGCTATCACTAACAATGGCTCATGAGTCGCATTAGTCGATAACAATGAAACTAAAAATGAACAATAAAAACAGCGTGCGCATCATAAACTTTGATCATTTTCTCGATTAAATACTGTAAAAATGTAAATAATTTTCTTTGTGCAATAGTTCGGAATTATACCAAGAGATGGCGCCACTTGTATCCTGAAACGCACTATCGGTTTGTTACAAGTGAAACATGATAAGCCAATGACAGTTCTTCTGAATTTAAAAAGGGTGTTTGCCGCTTCGATGGCACGTGTGCCGGCGACGGTGCGCGGGGTATGGCCATCAAGACATACCCAACACGTAATTTTTTGACTCGTGAGGCAGTTGGCTACCCTTAAGTACCGGCGCCTCCTATAACACAATGTATAACTGCATTCCCAGTGATACTGTTTTAAAAACAAATGCTACATTCCACTGATGGGCACAGCACGTGTTTCTGAGGGGTTTTGGTCATCATCGTAGTACAGCACTCAGACACAAGGGTGATAAGGATGGGGACTTTACATGTTATGTATATGTCTTTACATTACATATTATATGTATGTCTTAAACAATGATATTATACTTGTAAACGCGCGCAATCTGCGCCTTCAAACTGCCCCACGGCACTGTAGTCCACAGGCAACAGTGACATCAGTCACCATCTTGAATTCGAGTGAGTACAACGTCACCGAGACACGACAAAAAAGTATCAAAAATGGTGAAATATGTAATTAAAATTTGCAATTCTCGGTTCGAAAATGATCATAAAACTACTGAGGTTACTTTCCACCGGTAAGTTTGCTTTTGTTTGTTTAGATTGTCGTAAATAAAAATAAAAATTAAATAAATTTATTTTAAACATCAATGTTGCCTGTAAATCAATTTTCATTTGCCCATTATATTGGGAGTTAACCTTTCTGAAGTTACTTTTGACTTCGTAGTCAAAAGTGATTTTAATTCAAGTTTATTTCGTTTTAACGTAAAATGTAACCATAATACTATTAAAACGTAATACTATTATAAATGATGTTTTGTTTGTTTCCCAGTATACGTAAAGATCGAACGCGCAGGGTGGAGTGGTTAAAATAATTTTTAACCACTCCACCCTGCGCGTAAAAGTCGTATAATTACGACTTTTACGAAAAGATACTTTGAGTAATAAACACAAGGCAATTGTACAACAAGCTAATGGTGCAATAATAAACTATAGTTAAATATTTGTGTACTTGGTACTTGGTGTAACGGGCTAGTGTCCGCAACTCGACGTCAAGGCGCCTATTTTGCGTGTGGAAATATTTGTGTATCAAGTAATTTGTAATACCTACCCTTTTATAAATTTGTTTTCGTTAATTAGAAACAGAAACTTTGTCGGAAGACAGTATTTTTATCACCTTTATCCATAAATAAAAAATGCTGGAAAAGCAATGAATTAGAAAGTCATCTCTTCATATTTTAAAAGAACTGTGAATTCCAGGCGTGGACCCTTAAGTTCATACATTTTCATGTAAATTTCACTCACTCGTTCATTCCATTTCTGATTACTATCTATCTCCACTGTCTCTTTCCACTAGTAAGGCTACAAGAAATTAGGAAAAATTTTTTCTAAACCGGTAACACTGGTCGTATCCCTTAATGCACTATGACTATCTCATTTTGACATAATAAGTTTCACATTAGAAAAAAGAGACAAATATATTTTTCTTTGAAATTTCAATCAGTTTCAAAGTTTTTTTAGACAACTGTTTGTAGGACATTGCGTCTCTAGTATTATTTATGCTAAAGGTTTTTCATAAATCAAAAATTGTATAATACACTTTGAACTTTCCCTTTTGATCGATATTTACAATAATAATACGGAGAAGAGAAATAATTTTCGAAGTCACGAACCTCAATCTGTCAGGTTTACAAGTTTCGATTATGAACGTTACGTTAATAGAACAAAGTTTCCATCTGACGATAGTAGGTATTTTAGTTTCTAAGATATCACAATCATTATAAACCACTCTCTATGAGGATATACATATACCTACTTAATGCAACATATTACGTGTTCATTAATAAGTATACACGTAAAAATTGTATATGTATTACATATTGTATAATCATAATATCGTCGATGTTTTGTAGAAACGGCGTAAGCAATTTTTACATCCTGTTTAAACTAAATTAAAACCAAGTTGAATTTTAAAACGGGACGTAATTATTTTAAAACAGCCGACACTCGTTAAAACCTAAAACACGCTACCTGATAAAACTACTGCGAAATGCACTGTTTACCTATTTGGGTCTTTGCCTATTTGGCTCCTTTGATGTGTGCCGAGAAACCGATTAGCGCGCGGTTACGCGAGTTTGGTGTTTGCTGTATTTGTCGAATAGGCAGACAAGGCGAATACTTTGTCACACTTGCTATCTATACATGGCGATTGTTCGCACTGCCATTACAATAGTGTTGTAACTCAAAATATGTGAAATTTAATATTATATCATTACTGAACGTAAAACTTGATTCTCTACACTTCAAAACAACCGCCGTTAGAATATTGTTAAGAAACAATCAAAAGACATCTACTTAACTCAAAATGAGACACACTTTATGGAGCTAGTTCTGGCCAAAATAATCCTTATTGAAAAACATGAAATTATTTTTTCCATTTTATTGTTAAATATATTTGATAAATTGTTTAAGTGTCCATAATAAACTATAACATATAAATTTTAATGATTTTTTTGCGGGAAGTGAGTAATTCGTTTTTCATCGATTCTGAGAAAGTCCTCTTTTTGAGTTACAACACTATTGTAATAGCAGTGCGGTATGTCAAATATATGTCGTTCATTGTAAAAGTAAATTATGTCCTTGTAATTAAATATTGAAATAATGGGCATTTAGCAAATTATGTGTAGTAATTTTAGTTCTCTGAGTAACTAGTAATGCCATCTATGGGATGTTAGTGCAATTATTGGAGTTGCTTCACTTTTGTAATGAAAGATATGACTAAATGTTATATTTTTAACATTGACTTACAATTATATGGATGTCGGGTACGCGCTAAAAAGTGTCCAAACTTATAGGGCGTTAAAATCGTATACAGAGCGTCATTCACGCTTTAGTCTTCGTTTGTTCGACTGACAGCGAAGCAAGCAAAATTAGGCAGTACTGCGATGACATTACAATTTAAATTCAACGTTTTAGCTTTTTCATATTCCTTTACATGTCACTACGTTTAAATAGGTTGACTTGGGACATTTTTTTCGTGGTTTTTGTATTAGACCGGTCGTCCTAAGTCAATGACTTTTACGCAAAAAATATGTGTTTTAAAATATGGACTTACACCGCTTTTATAATGATCGACACATGTGTCAAATACGCAAATACAAGTCTCCCCATGTGAAGTGCCTTCAATATATATTTTTATCCTAATCACTACCTCGTCGTTTGTATCCATCGTGTATATAACCAGAAATAGAGACGAAATAAGGGCCATCCATCACAGGCAACTCGTCAGGTGAATGGGCCTTATATCACTTTTAAATATCAACTCTCGTTTGCGCTGAAATCACAAATTAGAAAACTGATATAGTACAGCGCCAACAACTGACCTGTTACGTCTCCGTATATTCCAAAAATATTCTGTATTTATAGTAATAAGGATAATATCTCAAACAATGAGGGCTGTTCCATTCGGTGGTGTGGGAAAAATTGCAAAACATCTAATTACAAAACGGAATCACATTTAATCGATAATTAATTATTAAACATGTAATTTTGCATTTTTCGTCCATTACAGCAAAGATCAAGTTAAACTGGTCGATTTGAAGTGAAACAATTGACGACATCATCGTCAATTATTCTGAATTCGGGCTGGCCAATCGGAGAGCAGTTGTCACAGTAATGATTTGGCAGAATAATTTTCAAACAAATTAAATACATTTCGTCTCTATTTCTGGTTATATATTCGATGTTTTATCCAACACTCGCGTTTCTTTCTCAAAGACAACATTGTTGTAGGTACTAATTCACTGGACAGGAAGTCTCCTACAGAGCCTCCGGTTGTAACGCCAGTGGACATGGAAGACAAGGACGTCAAAGTTGACAGTCTGAGACATAGGTAAAACAAATATACAAAAAATTATCATTGAAATTGTAAATTTAAATGTTTTCAATACGAAACCAAATAGCCGATTTTTGTGGTTACAGTTTTTACATAAATTAATTTTTTGTTTAAGTATATATTTCGTTTTCAGTTTCTTAATTGTTTGTTGCTTTTTTAATAGCCAATGCTCATGTAAATGTATTATATATTATGTATTAATGTGTCATGAATATCAAAAATGTTTACTATGAATCTAAGTTTATAAAACTTATTATGGATGCTTTTATATTTCTTTTAAAGATAAGTTAATTTGAAAAGACTGCAAGATATCGCTTTTTTGTTAAATGGTGACAGTGGAAAATATTGTGACATACAATTGCAATTAAAAATGTCTCGTTGTACAAAAAAATATACATTGACGTAATCTTTCCAAGAACTTTTATTACATAGTTTAATAACGCCTTTTTCTCCAAACTACCTTGTTTGGGGCAATTGGTTTGATATTCGTACATTTGTTTTTGTTTTCAGCCAAGACAAAAACTTAATAAACGAAGCAGAAATAACAATAGAACCAGTGGACCCAGTAAAGACTCCCACCAAGAAGCACGGTAGACATTCTTCTATGGACCTAGCTGCTAACGGAAACACGTCAATCACACAGCTACTGGAGAAATGTGTTAGTAATGTTGAGGATAAACTGGAGGGAGAAACGGAGAAGAAAGAAGGTGAGTGGTGGACATAGCCACCCAGTGACATAGTTACTCGGCGGACGTATCCACTCGGTGGACATAGTCACTCTGCGGACATATCCACCTGGTGGACATAATTTTTCAGCAGACAGTCACACAGTGGACGACGAAGCCACTGCCTGTCGCAAAAACAATCTCAATTTTCCACAGAACCACAGCCAACCCCAGAGTTACCAGAACCACCAGTAGAAAACAAGTCTCCTGTCCCGGAAGAACCAGTGGACAAGGAGAAGCTGGAGGAATACGTAAACCACAGAGGCATCAGGTTCACTCCTCAAGATGAGGAGCTGAATCTACAGCCGTATGGCTTGGTTTGCGTTAGGGAACTTTTTAGGTGAGATGTTGTAATTTCCTCGGTTTGTAAAAGCTATGAATTCTTGACATCAGTGGCGAATATTTACGTGAACTACGTATTTTCGGTCCTAAATCGGACCCATTAACACAATGAATCAATAAATTCCAGATTCTTAATATCGCTGTGCAATCCGCTGGACACGCAGAACACGTCAGCGATGGTCCACCTGGGCCTGTGCCTCGTCGGCACCGCCCTCGAAGTGGGAGCTGACCAGATCGCCAACTACCCCTCACTTCTGTATCTAGTCAAGGACCCGCTGTGCAGGAATTTGCTTAGCGTAAGTTTTTTTATCATCATTTTAGTAGCAGTAGAGCTCCTTGAGAGAGTTCGTCCAGGGAAGTCACTATAGTTATTTCTTCCGCCAAGCAGGTTTACTGTAATGAAAAGTTAATTATCGACTGCATTTTTTTTACATGGCACCACTAGAATTACTTTAAAGTCCAACTTTGACTTTCTAGATGAGTAGTTTTGTCTTACGGTGCAGTAAAACTATTTCCAGAAATCTGGAATTCGAAATAGTAATGAATTAAAATTTGGTTTTAACAACTCTGCTATATTTATACATGTATCTATGTATGTGGAACACCTTTTTCCGAACATTGGTGATAACCAGGGATCAGAATAGGTAGAGTTTTTTTTTACCTAAACTTCGAGGAATATAGACCGAAAATGGAGACTGCCTTACGACAATATTTTTTAGGTCCTAGGACCTTTTCGGGATTGGGGAAATCACTTTAGAACATTACACTATGTTTATCTTAACTTTGCGACGCACAGTGGGTCGGATCTGCGATATTGCGGGCATTGGATTTTTTTTCACAGTACCTCTCTAAAAAAACGCCAATCGAGCGATCCTATTGTTCTAATTCAATACTGTCATATCACATTTTGCCATAAATATAATAGATTAGTACGAAAAAAATAAATTGTGTATTTTTTGTATGGGACCATACCTATACCTCATCGTTGCAAAGTCTTAGTCTTAAAAATGAACAAAATTGGGTCCCCGCGGCAAGGTGCCCAAGATGCTGGCAACATTCTTGTATTGCTATGCTAATACATTGGGCGAGGTAGCTGCCGACCCTTGGATTTCCTAGCTAGTCTGTTAATGTTTTGGATAAGAAAAAGGTACCAGGACTCCATGGCCCAAGAGTTTCCACTCCAAAGGGTTGAAATAGGTAGTCGAGTTCCTGGTACTTATTACCAATGGTCGGCAAAAAGGTGTGTAGACAAGCTACAAGTCGTTCAAATTCAAATCATTCATTTCTTTGTGATACACAGGCTATAAAGTTGTTACAAGAATGAATTTTGAATCACTGTGATCCGCCTTATGGCATACAAAGTTTTCTTAGTTTTAGTCATTCTCATGCGATAATTTGTAATATTATTATAATCATGCAGTCCAATTAATGCAACCTAATATTAATGAAACGTAATAACAAAAGTAAAATAATAATCAATAACAAATTTTATAATGTGAAATGTAAATTTTATAAGAAATCTTCAATATTATAGAATGTTCTATCATTTAGGTAATTAAATAATAATTAATAGGTAGATAAATAGAGAAGAGTATAGTATATAGTAAATAAAATAAGTAGCAATATAGAGTTGTTAAAATCACCAAATATTAATTAATTACTTTTTCGAATTCCGGATTTCCGGAAATGGTTTTACTGCATCGTAAGACAAATAACTATTGACCTAGGAAGTCGAAGTTAGATTTCAAATGGAAATTTATAATTAAAGTAAAAAAATGCAGTAGATAACTGACCCTTTACCAAAGCTTAGAATAAAATAGTAACGAGAATGGTCACTCTCCGCACCTCTGTAGCTTTAAATACCGAACCGAGTCCCGCATATTGACGGTCACATTGGCGGAACGGCAACAAGGTTGTCACTTATCTGCTGCACTTTTTTACAAGGCTCTATTAGAATTACTTTAATAATCCAACTTCGACTTCCTAGGTCAGTAGTTTGTCCTACGACACAGTAAAACCGTTTCCGGAAATCCGGAATTCGGAAATGGTGGTTTTAACAACTCTAAGTCGCTCTTTGTAGCTATGTCTATATATGTGGAACACCATTTTCCGACCATAGCTTATTCCTAAAAAAAAACAATATTGAGTTTAAGAATTAATGCCTCCGTGGCTGAACGGTTGCCATGCCGGGAGAAATATTTGTATGTCCTACATTTATTTCTTTCGTGAGTTTGGGTGTAATTTGTGGTTGGCTATATATGTCCCCATGGCACCCGCGACCCAGGGTTTTCCTAGTGCGGGGCTATGGTGAGTGTGCGTGTTATTATACAAATACAAAAAAATTTTTTCATTCACAGTTACTGAGCACAGAAAGAATTTCAATTTTCGCGCTAGATCTTCAAATTTCGTTTCTCCTCTTCGAAGCCTTACGATTCCACCTTAAATTCCAAATGGAGGCATTCTTCAAAAAGATAATCGAAATAATATCAATGGACACAGTAAAAGCCACTTACGAGCTTAAAGAAATACATCATTTAGCAATCGAAAGTCTTTCACAGTTATTTCGAATACCGAGTCTGTGTACCGAGTTATATTTAAACTACGACTGCGATGTATATAGTATTAATGTTTTTGAAGAAATTACCAAATTATTATCTAAAAATGTGGTATCAAGTACCGCTTACAACATACATTCGTTATGTTTGGAGGCTCTGATGACGATTATTGAAGCTATAGAAGCTGGAAGTCAAAAGGAAAAGAGCGAGACGGAAGTACAGATTCTTGAGGAAGAGAAAGAGACAAAATGTAGCCGCGGAGATCATATTACGTTAGAGCTTGGCGGTATGGACGATTCGTCGGTAGTTAGTGATCATGTTACGCACGATATTAGTCAGTATGTCGGTGGAGGAAGGTTGGGAAGGCATAAGATTGCGTCGGAATTACCCACTGAAGCAGAGTTGGATAATATTAGAAATATGAAAAAGGTTTGTTAAATTATTTTATATATTACTAACTGTACCTAACATGCGTTGTAATATCACTGATAATGTTAGTAGCAGTAGAGCTTGTGAAAGAGTTCGTCCAGGGAAGTACTGCCGCTTTACCCTAATGATTTGGCAGAATAGTTTCGAAACAAATTCAATTACATTTCGTCTCTATTTCTGCTGATATACGCGATGTGACGGGCGCACTGGCAGTGCCCTTCGGGTCTTTACGATTTAAAGCTCTGAGTGGCACTGCAACTGTTATGGGCAGGCGAGTCGCTTACTACCAAATGCACGACTTATTAAATCCCGTCATTTATAGTCATAAAAAATATATTTCAGTGGGTAACACAGGGCACAGAACTGTTCAACCAAAAGCCTGAACGAGGGATAGAATTTCTCCAAGAGCACGGAGTACTGACTACACCACTGTGCCCACACGAAGTTGCCATCTTTCTGAGAGAGAACCCCTATTTGGACAAGACAATGATTGGTATGTAGTTTTTATACGTCGATTTAAATCATTTATTCGTCACACAGAAAAATAAACATGACTGATTCTTATTAGGAAGTTGAAAATAACATCAAAACTTCGAATTAGAGATTGATGAGAGAGTGCTGCATGTACCTACACTATATCCCACGTGATTGGTCAAATTTGAATTTACAACTATGTTCACGTGATGTTACAGCGATGTGATTGGTCAATGATAATTTTATTCAGCGATGTGAATGATCAGTTACATTTCTTTCTATATTCTTAAGCAAATTATAATTCAATTTGATTAAGAATTATAAAGAAAGAAAGAAGAAGAAAGAAGTCAAACTACAACAATGATATTTCTGCTCTCAAACTGGAGAATTTTCTGTACTTATAAGTACCAGAGTAATCAGAAACCAATCTGGGGCTGGGCTAGGCATTTCCTAATTTGGTCCTATTGGGAATCCAACCTGGGACCTTCTCATTAAGGGTCCACAGTATAAACTGTAGGGCTATCGTCATCGTATATAAAATATCACAAAATAATATAATATGTAGTTAAATTATGTGATTTCGATGTCAATACTGTTATTCTCCCACCCTCTAGGTGACTATATCTGCAAACGATCCTCCCGCGGTGAAGACGACGGCCCAAGCGTACTTAGTGCGTTCGCAGACAGCTTCGACTACGCCGGCCTGCGCATCGACCAAGCCCTCCGACTGTACTTAGAGACGTTCAGGCTGCCGGGAGAGGCGCCACTTATCTTTCTGGTCATGGAGAAGTTCGCTGAACGCTGGCATGTAAGTGCCGTTGCATGTTATATCATGGACCAATGATTCAAAAGAAATACTATTCTCCATAATACAAATTTTATTTTATATCTACATGGCGCTGTTCAATAACCTGGAAGTGGTTTATATTATTTAAAAGGCCGTGGATATAAATTGATCCCTTTTTAATATGAAATATAAGTCGTCAGTGTTTTCCTTATAATATTTTTCAATTACTGGGTAACCTGTCACAACCTCGAATTTATTTTTTCCGAAATAACCTTTGTTCGAATTTTCATTACCCCGAAAACCGAATTATAACGAAACCGTTGTTCTTTCTTTTATATATAATATAATACAACATATTCTGTTGGATGTTTATCGCAAAGACACGATTAGTTTAAGTTAGGTTTAAAAGAAAAAACATTTTCCTTCCAAACTTACTCTCGAGCATATGAAAATTCGAGCAAACGTTACTTCTGGAAAAGGTCATTTCGGACTTCTCAGATAGGTTACCAAATATTGAACATGAGCTAAATTTTTAGTAGTAGTAGACCTTGTGAAAGAGTGCGTCCATGGAAGTACTGCCGCTTTACCTATTTCTGCCTCTGTGGTTACCATGCCAGACTGCCAAACAGAGGTCCCAGGTTCGATTCCCAGGCCGGGAGAAATATTTGTATGGCCTACATTTATTTATCTCGTGAGTTTGGGTGTCATTTGTGGTTGTCTATGTGTGTGTCCATGCCACCCGCGACACAGGGTTTCCCTAGTGTGGGGCTATGTTGAGTGTGTGCGTTATTATTATTATTTCTGCCGCCAAGCAGTAATGCGAACATTACTGCATTCCAGTTTTCAAGGGCTTGCTGGTGAAATTATCGACACATGTGACGTGTTAGATTGTGTCTCGGGTGACTGGCGAGGCGACAATGTCAAGTATGAAGCTTCATTCGCATCATGCGTATTTAATTCGGTCTAGTGTTACTTATTTCACAGTTATTGTAGGAGTGTCTTAAATTATCGGACGCGTAAAGGCTTTTATTTGAATAAACGCAGACAGAGAAAAATATTCCTAAACAGAGCATCTCTTCTGTACACAATCAAATCAACCCTTTCTCTTAAACTAAACAGTGTTACAATTTTTCAATTATTATAGTCTATTATCTTTACAATTATTATTTTAATTACTATTACCGCTACAATATTATTATAGTTACTATATTCATGGGTCGATATTAGTTAATAACAATCATAAATAAAGAAACCTAGTTATTATTTACAAAGCAACGCCATCTAGTGGCAGGGTGACACAATAATCGTTTCCAACGGATATTGGACGGAGAACGTGTGCAAACGTGAGCAACACATGTGATATTGTTTGATAAGTATTTGTAATTGAAGTATATTATGCAGTTAGTTAAGTGGAAAATAGTATTTTATGCAATTGTTGCGTAATGGGGGTTCTTAAAGTCGACTAGCGTGTTTAGGCCATGAGATTTTAAAACCTAATTATGTAATGACTGCGTACAATTTTTGCATGCAGTTCTTTGGTCACATTCCACGCAAAAGCGCTGACAGTCTCGAGAGCGTGATTGTTACGGGCAGGATTGAGGGCAAACGACCTAGAGGTCGAAGTTCGAAACGATGGTGTGACCAGGTGGTTGAAAGTCTGACAGTACCAGTGAGCGTCGCATTCCACCTAGCCAAAGACAGAGTGCAGTGGAGAGGATTGATTGACGGTATACTTGTTCAAAGTCACGATCCTCAGCAGTGAGGGACAGACGGGGGAGGAGGAGGCATACAATTTCCTACAAATAAAATGACTGCAAACGCAATTAAAAAAAAATATTTTCACCCATTTATTTGAGTAGGCAAAGGTTCCACCATACAGCCTCTACATTTATTTGGCGATAGTAAAACAAACGCTACAAAACAAAACACCAAAGAGATAGAATAGAAGTGGCCAAGGACCGCTTAAATTTTAACCAATATTTTTTTATAACAGTTTACGGCCTAGTTGCAAGATCTTTAGGCCAATTTAACTAATCAAGAGGCAGTAGAGCGTCTGAGTAGCGTCATATTTCATATTTTAATTAGCAAAAATACGACGTTCTTTTTTGAAACTCCTTATACGAGTAGTTCTGTGTACACAACTATCATACTTATTTCATTATAGCACTGTGTACAAAACTATAATGAAATTTTTCAGTTCGATAGCGATTACCACAGACAATAGAATTTTGATTCTGAACTAAAAAGAGCGCCTTTGTGAAGGCGCAAACCATATGGTTTATGAAATTATAATTGATATTTTTTTTATATAACATCAAGTGACGGGACGAACAAGTCGTGCGCCCGATGGTAAGCTCACGCTTGTCCATAACAGTTGCAGTGCCACTCAGAGCTTTAAACCGCAAAGGGCACTGTTACTGCGCCCGACACCCTGCGTCATAAGTTGACAGGTCCCATGTGCCAGTAATTTCACCAGCACCTTATGCTAACATCACTGCGGTAACCTATCACAAAGTCGAAATTTTTTTTCCCCGGAATAACGTTTGCTCGAATTTTAATTACACCGAAAACCGAATTACAACGAAACAGTTGTTCTTTCAGGATATGTTTATAACAGAGACACGATTAGGTTCGGTTAGGTTGGGTTAAGTTAGGTTTAAAAGAAAAACTTTTCCTCTCAAAATTTGTTTCGAGGTTATGAAACTTCAACCAAACGTTGTTTCTGGAAAATGTGATTTCGGACTACTGATAGGTAACCCATTACTGCTTGGCTGCAGAAATAGGTAAGGTGGCAGTACTTCCCTGGACGAACTCTTTACAAGGAGTTCTACTGCTACTAGATTAAAGTACTCGAATAGAAAATTAAGGTGTTTTTATTTCAAAAAATGTCTTTATAAAATATGGCGTATGTATTGTTAATGTGTATATTTAACACAAATAAACTACTTAATATCAGAAATATCAGAAAACCATGAAAATTCATAGCTCATTTTATTTTTTAATTTGCTGCTCGTGCCTTTCTTTTGAGGGCAGTATACTCAGCGATGGAGTCAAAGTTACTTAGCCTTCCTTTCTCAAACTCGTATCTTAAAAAGAGTGATTATTCAGGAGATAATAATAATAACGCACACACTCAACATAGCCCCGCACTAGGGAAACCCTGTGTCGCGGGTGCCATGGACACACACATAGACAACCACAAATTACACCCAAACTCACTAGAGAAATAATTGTAGGCCATACAACTATTTCTCCCGGCCCGGGAATCGAACCTGGGACCTCTGCGTGGCAGTCCGGCATGGTAACCGTTCGGCCACGGAGCCAGTTAGGAGATGGCAAAACTTTCTATTTATTTTAAATTTTTTATCAAGGGTGTTAATTTGGACGCATTACTTTAAGAATAGATTAAAACCTGTGTGTGAATATGAAGGGAATGTGATGTGAAATGAACCTGCAAAATTTTGTATATACAATCCATTTTTTGTATTTCAGTAATTTTGTGCTTTAAGATACGAGTTTGAGAAAGTAAAGCGACGAAAATGTAAACAAAATATTTATTGCCATTTACAAAAAATGTTTTATGAATACAAGCTATACACTTTTTGCTCGAATATCGCTTCTAGCGGTACAAAACAAACATCTAAAAATTATTATTTTTATGTCATTTTGACAGTTGTTTGATATATTGTAAACTGACACTGGCCCAAGCCTATAGTGGACGCCTTTAAGGAAAAATAATAATCACTCGGATTCATCGTCGTATATACAGTTAGTAATGTCTCAACCGAGCCGACTTTTTTGTTTCTATTCTGCGCCAAAGATGTGCGTGGCTGGCAGAGAATGCCTAATGGCATTAAGGGTCTATACAACCTCAAGTGGCTTTGGTTGATTCCGCACAACAGTGAAAGTGTTAAATCAATTACTTAGGAAAAAGTATACAGTACAATTGAGGATATACACTATGCACTATTTACGTTAGAAAAAAAAAACACAAACTTACCTCGAAATTTTAAAAGAAAACCGCTGTATTCAATAGGTATTTTACATATACCAATGATTTTTTTTTATATAAACTGAACTGAATAGAATACATAAAGTATACGATGTACGTTTTTCATACGGGTTTAATTACGTTTGTAAAAAAAAAAAACCTGAAATGAAGCCAGTGTCCCTGTCGCTCGACCTAAATCGTATTTGTACGGGAAAAATTTTAATTGGAGCTGAAGTAATATCGACTCTGAAGTCCGCCATTTGTATTGTTTTGTGTGCAAAAAAGGTGAAGTTTATTTTATTTAATGAACACAGTTTCAACAGCATTCTTAAACTTATCTGACAAAAGTGTTTTAAGCAGCACAAAGGTCAATTACTGAAACTCACTACGCGTACAAATAAATAAACGCCGATTATTTATAATGAAGATCAAGTGCGGGTAGTTACAAAAACTCGCACGGCTAGAAGATGCTGACACCCGCCTCGTCAGTCCCTTTGCGACTATGGGGTTGCAATACGTCCGAAACGTCGAGGTATTTAATCTAGAAAATCTTGAAAGTTTAAATCAAAGTAAATAAACGCCGAGCCGAGTTCAATCAACCCAAATAATAATCGTTTTTTCAAGAGCTTCAGAAGAGAATAGACGCAATTGACCTTAGAAAGTCTGTTACTGGACTGAAAAAGTCGTTATCATTTTTTATTTGCACCCGTGGTTCCGGTGGTTTTGGTACTAATTTTCCTTCAAGTTCAGAGTATACCACACGCTCGTTACACATATCTCCGTCGCAGCAACACATTATTAGATTAGTTTCTCTACTTTCGCATTGGTTCTCTTTCTTAGAACACGCCATTTTATCGCGTTTACAACCTTTAGCCGATAGTGTTAATTTCTTATCCTCTATTTGAATGTATGTTAACGTACAATAATTAAATTCGTTGGGCGACTCGGTCGGATCACATTGCTGAACAAGAGATTGACCGCATACGTCGGATGATTCAATACACCGGCTATTCGTGTATTCGCATGCTTTTGTTGTTGTTGATGTTGCCTTCCCGAACGGCTCTGAAAGAATTAAGATGATTTAATTACCATATTTCGTCAAAAACTCTAAAGCACGGCCTTTACACATTCGACTATTTTTATTTTATTTAGTAATTTATTTCAGGCCACATGACCCGGTAACCCATCAGAAGTCCGAAATGACATTTTCCAGAAATAACGGTTGCTCGAATTTTCATAACCTCGAAAGTAATTTTGAGAGGATTTTTTTTTTGTTTTAAATCTAACTTAACCTAAACTAAACGAACGTTATCGTGTCTTTGCGATAAACATCCAACGTATCCTGAAAGAACAACAGTTTTGTTATAATTCGGTTTTCGGTGTAATGAAAATTCGAACAAACGTTGTTTCGGAAAAAAATTGGAGTTTGTGATAGGTTACCCACATGATCCGTATAATAATAATAAATTCAAAATTAATCTTTAACTCTAAAAAAACCTTGGGAAAGGCGACAATCTAAACTAGATATAATAAAAATAATAATAATAACGCACACACTCAACATAGGGGGCTATGGGAAACCCTGTGTCAAATCAGGGCATGAAACCGGTTTATTGGATTTGACCCTCTTTACGTTAACCAATTTCAATAAAACTTGGCAAATAAGTGTAATTCCACACATTTTTGAGGTCGGTTTTTTTTATATAAGAAAGTTCAAATTATTGTTGTAATTATGGATGTATTCCAGAAGTGAACTTTATTATTATTGTTTATAAGAAACATTACGTACCTATAAGCAGCAAGCAAAAGATGTAACATCTCCACATTTTCACTAGTACAATGTCCAACTTTCTATAAGAAATTTTCAATTATTTCTAACTT
>NW_020653853.1:2506546-2518249 GCF_003589595.1 Hyposmocoma kahamanoa
GGTAGCTCCCAATTATGAGTATAATTACTTTAAATATAAATACTTGGATATGTATAGGGAATGTTGAGTTTTAAGTGCAAAGTCGCAATGTGAAATTAGAGACGATCTTTTTTAATACCCCGTATGCGTTATTATAATTACAGGTTTTCCTTGTTTACAGCTTCTAGACTTGATGCACACCCTACACAGCCGTACAGCGCAAATTTTCAAATGGTGGCGTGAAGAAGCAGAAGGACAAGGTCATAATACAAGCATAATATGTACTAATTTCGTAATTTCTGGCTTTCATTTTTTTTACGCACAAAAAAAATAAGAACGAAAAAAAAAGAGAAATAAAAACCGCGCAGAAACGTTCATTGGGTTACAAAAGGTTACAAAAATTGAGTAACGACAGTAAATTATGTACTTAAACGTAAAAAAAAATTCAAGTAACAATGCAATTGTTTTTCTAGGTGCAGAAGATTACGACCTATGGGAAGTGGCATGGAAACCACTTTTGCAAGGAATCGCTCAGTTCTGCACTGATAGACGGAAACAAGTATGGGAATTATCAAAATTTATTAGTGTATCTGTTGATATTAGTACTTAAACGACGTTGCGTAGCGACACTGAGAAACGCATGCTGTCTCGCTTGTACACTTGGGTTGTGGCGTGCCAAGAGAAGGACAACTAGCGTTTAAATTATTTACAGTACGTAATCTTGTTATAAAACTTAAATTATATTTTTTATTTAACTCTAATACAAGACGTCGCCATCCTTCTTTACTATTTATTTTTATAACCTGGTTGAGAGATTAGTTAACAATAGTATGCGTGTAACGTTGGAATTGTAAATGTCACAAAACTCAGCCCTATTGAAATGGACTATAGGTCTCATCTATATACCGAAATTCGTCAAATTTGATTGCTGGACCAAGATTTAGGCATGAAAATGTAACGAACAGAGTTACTTTCGTATTTATAATCTTAGAATAATAACGCATAGAAACCTAGTTCGCACACACTAAGTGAGGCAAATTGAAGCGCTCCCAATGGGCCTACACGAGCGGGCGGGCCGTCAGTGCTCAAAGTCAACTTGCACCGCGAACAGATCAAGAATTTTAACTAAAAATGACGAAATGTGCGGTAAATGAGTGTAAAAATACGTCAGACAAACATAAAATAGATACTAACATCACATTCCACAAGGAAGTAACGCGTTTCAACTTGTATTTTTATATAAATATTCACAAAAACCGAAAATGAACCTACTACTAAAACTAGCCTACATGAATTTGATTTTTGCCTCACTTGTGACAGTTCGTTTGATATGAAACTATCATTCTATGCGTTATTATTCTAAGTTTATAATATTAATTTGGTTGGACTTGGCAGGTGGCGAACAGCGCCATCACGTACCTGCAGCGCGCGCTTCTGGTCCCCGGGCTATCGGCGATGGGCGGCGGCGGCTGGGAGGCGTGCTTCCAGAGCGTCTTGTTCCCGCTGCTCGAGCAGCTGCCCAGGCGGGCTGACACCACGTCCAGAGCCAACACTATTATGTGCAAGGTATGACGTCGCCAGTTCAGTGCCTCTGTCGCCACGCCTAAGGTTCAATCATAAAGTAAATTCTTTATTTTAGGACTGTATTGACCCTGAATAGCACGTTGCTACTTTGCGCTGTCCGTGGCCGCGTAGAGATCTTCCCTCGTACAGGTATTAGGACACAAGGGGCACAACAGCAAGTGCTGCATGGACTGCGTTGGGGCACCGCAGTCACATTGGGTTCGACTAGTATCCTTGAAACCCCATTTACACATCGTGTCTCTGCAGCGTCCTACCTGAGTGCGAAGGCGATTTAAGGACTTCCACGCGGGCCATCGCAGATCACAACCTGGTGGCAGTTGATCTTGAGGTACGATGAAACCTGGTGGTGGGGGATTTTTCCGTTTCCACAATGCACACCTAGTGACAGTTGGATGGTCACTCGTAGCCTTTGTGGTGCGCAGGAAGCTTTTACGGCTTTTGAGGCGAGATCGGGGAATTTGGTGGCCATATAAAGGGTGTCGACTGTCAGTCTCTTGTTTGTACTTCTCCGCGGAGCATACTACATCCCGACGCACGTATGGTGGTGCAATACCAGAGGATATACCATATTGAGGGGAGTTGGCTTGAGACAGCCCGGATCAAGCGTACTGTTTCATTAAGCGCTATGTCAACAAGTCCAGCATGTGCAGACCTATGCCACACCGGACACGCGTATTCACCAGCAGAGAAACACAATGCTAAACCCATAGTTCGTAGGACATCTGGCGCTGCTCCCCAATTGGTGGATGTTAGACGCCTAAGGAGGTTAAAGTAAATTACATATGCGACATTCTATCTATCACAACAGCCTTTAAATAGAGTATCTTTTTTCGCGTACACTTCTTCTAACTCCATTCTACTTCATAGGACTATTATAATTGTCCTAATAGGTCGTTGACGTCATATCGATCCTCTGGATCTGAACTAGTGGAATCCTCTGATCCCTATGATAGGCCTCTACACAAACCCCTACAGCCCTTCCTCTACCACCGCATCATGCCCCCTTAAACCTTTAGTACAAATGGCGGGTCTCATTCTAATTCTGTTATTGAGGGTCTACTCTGGATCTCCGTCCGACATCCGTCCGAAACAATTACTGTCAAATAAGTAATATTCGACAAAATTAAAAGACAAGTATCAAGTATGAAGCTTCATTCGCATCACGCGTCTTTTCATTTGGTCTAGTATTGCTTATTTGGCAGTAATTGTTTCGGACGGATGTCGGACGGAAATCGAGGGTAGACCCCCTAATTCGTCATACTCTATCTTCAAGTTGTCTAGTCAACAAATATTGTGTCTAAGTTAGTAATAAACATTGTGCAAACTTACCAACTGTAGTGCCGACCAACCAGTGCACTCCCAGCAGACGCCTGATATCTCATCTTCAGAATTTGAGATGCCTGGACTACCGTGTTAGTTCCCTCCTCTTCGGTATCGTAACAGAGTAAATTTATTAATGCTGGATATTAGAAAACTAATACTAAATCGCGACATAATTCGCGACAGCCTCCACCACGAGTTGACCGTGACAGTTGTTGCTAGCAACCGCGTAAATTATTTCACAACTTTGTACAGCAAGTTATTCAGCTCCTCTGGCGGTCACAAGAGGAAACAATATTTTGTATACAGACGTTTTACGCTGTCGTTAGCGATAACTGTCTGTCTGTAGTCAGTATGGTATGGGCACAGGTCGGTTGTATATGGAAAACAATGAAATGAAATAAAATTATTTTTAATTAACTATGGTTTCATGTTGGTTAGTTAAGTATAATGAAATAATTTGCATAATATTCAGTTGTAGAGGAGGTCCTTTGAAGTGTGGATGACGTAACCAAACTGGGTAAAATCTTCATGTCCATTGCTCCAAGTTTTATTTAAATAATTTACTAAATGCCAGGTTAACAATAACCAGCGGCGGTATTTAAACTATCAAATATGTTTAGGCAGTCGTCTCCACAAGAACTGTCTGAACTCGTATACACGAATCAATAGTACGGATGTTTCAAACTCCCGAGGTGTTACTCTTCTCCGCTGCAGGTGGAGGCACCAACTGCCACGTAATCAAAATTCTTTAGTCGACCCCTCTTACGTAAAGTATCGTATGTCGAAATTGCCAAGTTTACAGGGGAGCGTTTTAAACTTCTGAATTCACTAAATAAACATAATACGTGACTGTGGCATTTCTCAGTTTTATTCGGCAAAGCTCGTCACTCACATAGATAAAATTCTAGATATCGGTTAGATGATCTATTAGATGATCACTCTATGTGAGTAACGAGTGAATTCAGAACTCTCAAATACTCCCCTGTAAACTTGGCAATTTCGACATACGATCCTTTACGTAGGAGGGGCGAGATAGTCACCATTCGAGGGAAAAATCTTAGTGTCGCGATGCAGAATTTAGATAAAATGGTTTAATGCCATCTAGCGGGTTTTTAGGGAACTATGTGATAATCTAAATTGCTTAGAGATGTGTATTGTATAAAATAGGTTTGTTAGGCAATAAAATAAGTTAAGGTGTACCTTTCCGGGCCCGCTAGGTATTCCTCCAGCACCTGTCAGCGCTGTCCCCCCGGCCGACGTTCGGCGCGCTGTGGGTGCGCATCGTGGAGGTACAGCGCGCTCTGATCGCTGCGCCGCCCGACGACCCCCTGACGGAAGCAGCGCTGGAGTCGCTCAAGAACATGATCCTCGTCATGGACTCTGTCAGGGTAAGGACGCCTATTCACCCAGCGTCACACGTCTATTACGTCATCTGGCCAACGGCATACATTTTAGTATTAATTTCTATTTATGCCAAGAGATATTTTATTTTTCATTTTATTTAATCAACAAAGTTCTACAGCATTTTTATATTTATCTTACAAATGTGTTGTAGGCAGTACAAAAACCAATTACAGAAACTCACTACGTATACGTACGGAACAACACTCACAACAGCAGGAACATTTAAATCTGCCACAAATGGTCACACTGTTCTCAATCTCAAAATGACATTGATTTGCTAACTTTCGTATCTATCATTTAAATGTTGTCTACACATTCTTGTCACATTGTGTTTTATTTTTTACTTTATGTCTTATTGTATAATTGATTGTTTGATTAGGTATTTTATAGCTTTAATGTTTTATGTGTGTACTATAAAATAACCAATACTTTAGGTAGGTAAACATTTAGTCATGCTAAAAATGAGACGTACGTACAAGAAAGTTACCTAATCTATGGTCGAACTGAATTAATTGCGTTGTGTTCTTGCATCTATTATAAAATACAATGTTTTGCAATTTGTTTATGCCCGATTTCTAAAAATATACGAAAATATATTAATAACTAGGCATAAACTAACTTTAACTGCCTCCGTAGCCAAACGGTTACCATGCCGGACTGCCAAGCAGAGGTCCCAGGTTCGATTCCCGGGCCAGGAGAAATAGTTGTATGGCCTACAATTACTTCTCTCGTGAGTTTGGGTGTAATTTGTGGTTGTCTATGCGTGTGTCCATGGCACCCGCGACTCAGGGTTTCCCTAGTGCGCCCCTATGTTGAGTGTGTGCGTTATTTATTTATTATTTATTTAAACTAAAACGTAAAATTATACTAGCAAAGTTCATGAACGCTACTTCGTTGATTTTGGGTCAGCTTTCGCCATCCTTCTTTCAGATTTTCAACAACGGTGATGGATACAACGATTTGTGGTACATCACGTGGGACAAGATCGGAGAGTTCCTGCCTAACCTCAAGGACGAGTTATTCCCTCAAGGTATCCTTAACTTCTTTTGTATGCCAGATCAATTCTGCCCTCATCATAACTAACTCAATCGACATTTTAGCGAAATTGGGTTTTCAACATACTGGGATCAGCAAGATCTAAAACCTCCTCCAATCGATTTTTTTTATATGTTGTTTATTATCAGCTTTATTGTTAAGCAAAATCAGCGTAATTGAGTTACAAAAAAACTTACAACTAATCTCGAAAGTTACGGAAATGCAAATGCGTTAGTTATGACAAGGAGAGCAGAATTGTTGCCTCAACTTGCACTCATGATATCACACCGTTGGTATAATGAAACCACCTGCGATCATAAAAAAGTTTTAATTTAACAAATAACTTTTTAGTTTCTAACTTTCTGCATTATCGGAAAATGTAAAAAGTGAATTTGGTTTTCAAAAACAATTCATTTATTTGTGAAAACACAGGTTATATGGCAGTTGACATGTACAAAATAAGTATAGTTTCGCAGCGTCCGATCAAACATTAGACATACAAACATATTGAAGGTATATTACATACAGTTCAACAGACAAAACCAAGGTGCAACATGTTATTTTTTTTAAATAGTATACATATAACACAGTGCTACTCCGGGCTTTAAATTGCAAAGATCTGAAGGGCACTCCCACTGCGCCTGTCATCCTGAGACATAAGTTGACAAGTCCCATGTGACTGTATTTTTTATGGTACAAAAGGACGGGACGAGCAAGTCGTGTGCGTTGCTGTAAGCGAAACGCCTGTCCATAATAGTTGGAGTGTCACTCGGAGCTTCAAATTGTAAAGATCTGAGAGGCACTCCCACTGCACCCGTCACCCTGAAACATAAGTTGACAAGTCCCATGTGCCAGTAGTTTCATCAGCATCCTTCTACCGAAACGCAGTAATGCTCACATTACTTAGCGGCAGAAATAGGTAAGGTGGCAGTACTTCCCTGGAGGAACTCTTCGCAAAAAACTCTACTGAGGCTGTACTAAGTCGGTGTTAATATTCATACTACTTGTCTAATTCTTATTTATTTAAATACAAAAGTTTGGTTTTATAATCTGACTTAGCATTCGTCCCTAGCTAAATGTGTCTGTGTGTAAAATATTCAATAGAATAAGTAAATCGATGATTGGTAACAATTTAAAACCAATGTGTTCTTTCGTTTTATTTCAGTGCAGGATAACGCCCGACCACCTGCCAGTCTGCCAAGCCACATGCACCCTTCCCTACCCCCTACGCTACCCACCCTGATCCCCGTGGGCCTCACCGGTACGCCAACCGTCCTTCCTATCCCTCCACCAGGCCAAAGCCAACCGCCACACGCACAGATCCAGACACCGCCGATGACAACTTCACCAACTCAGATTTTGGGTCAAATACCAAATCACCAAAATCCGATGATAGTTCCTCAAACCATTCAGAATATTTACCAACCTTTGACAAGTAACGTATTGACCCAAAATCATCGTCCCATTCAAGTGCAAACATCACTGCCTATGTTATCTCAAATGGCCCATTCCCCGGTAAACATGGGCCAGACGCCACCGCCGATGACGTCACACATCGTAGCCCCGACTCCAGTGAGTGGCATGGTGCCGATTAGGAATCCTTTGTACGACCAGGCCGGGTTGACCTCTTCGGTGCTTTTGCAGCCCTTGAATGAGGTATGTGTTGAAAATTGGAATTATTTATTACTACTAGGCCAACTAAATATTTACTTAAACTACAAGTAGTAATACATATAGAGTGGATTTTGCGCGCTCGGATTGGTCGGGAACGCCCGTGGCGCATTGATTGCACCAGCACGTTTTGGGAGATACCACAATAATAATAGGAATCCTACTACATTCTAATTAGGCAAGCAAGACACAATTGAGAACATAATCAAAATTCATTAATTTCATTCAAAATCTATACAGACCACTTATCATCGAGTTGAATAAAATCAGAAGAAGAAAAAGGGCATTTTATTAAAGGATACCTTGTAGAGAATGCTACAATAGTTAAATTTCTACTTAAACGACAAAGTTCTAAATATACCGTAGTAAAGTAATATCTAGTTACACATTAAAAAATAAAATAAAATTCCGAGATTTCAGAGGGAGGTGTTAACCACTGTATGTGTATAACTTTCTTGTAGTTTAGGTAGATATGCTCTGTCAGTTTCGATCTCTGAAAATTATACAAATTGAATTTATTGCAGCATAGACGGCGATCTGTGCAGGTACCATTTGCGAGTACTAATTTATAAAACATGAACCTGGTACACGCATTGAGTGTATTTGATAACAAATTATTAGATCATTCCGTATTTATTTTGTGTTTAAGTATATATATATTGTCGATTGGCTTGCATACCGATTTTCATTACGTCGCCATCTCTGAGGTCCAGGGTCAATGTGCATAGATTGGGAGAGAATATTGTCTCGGGTCTGGGTTTTTGTGATACCGTCGTCGTTTCCGAGTTCCATACTTAGTTACTTAATTTTTTTTTGTTATTTAAATTTAAAAAAAGGGCGGGAAATAACTAAACGTCACTTTGACACATCACATGATTGGCGATAACTTTTTTATATTATTTATTTTATGACCTTGGAGTCAAGTGAAAATATTAGAGGTAATAAACATAGAGAGTAATATAAAAAAAAGTAATAGAATGCTAATAGAACAAAATTAATAAAAAGAAGTATACATTTTCGATGGATTTAAATACACGAATTAACTGAATTCGATATGATTAATAATCTGTTTTGTTCATTGACTTACAATTATATGGACGTCGGGTCCGCGCTAAAAAGTGTCCGCACTTGTAAGGCGCTAAAATCGTATACAGAGCGCGACACTCCGCTTTAGTCTTCATTTATTCTACTGACAGCGCGATACTGCGATGACATTACAATTTAAATTTCGAATAGGTTGACTTGGGACATTTTTTTCGTGGTTTTTGTATTAGACCCGTCGTCCATTTATTTGTAAGTCAATGGTTTTGTTCTTTTTATTTTTTATGTTTTATCTGTCTTTCTTGCTGATGTTTTGTGTAATCTAGTTTTTATAAATCTCTTGCTCTTTGGCATTTAAATACTTATCTTTATGTATAAGTACATCGAGTATATAACCAGAAATAGAGACGAAATAAGGGCCATCCATCACTGGCAACTCATCAGGCAAATTGGCCTTATATCAACGCTAAAATCACAAATTAGAAAGCTGAAATAATACAGAGCCAACAACTGACCTGTGTGTACCATGTATTCTAAAAATATTCTGTATTTATCGAGTTATTAGGTTTTCGCGATTGTTACACATAGGAAATGAAACTATTTATCCGGATTTAATTGCGTATATTTGTTTTTTCAAACAAACCGACGTTTCGGGGTCCCGAACATGTCAGTCAACCGTGACCATGGGACCTGTAAAGGGCCCAAAACGTCGGTTTGTTTGAAAAAACAAATATACGCAATTAAATCCGGATAAATAGTTTCATTTCCTATTCTGTATTTATTGTAATAAAGATAATATCTCCAACAATGGGGCCTGTTCCATTCGGTGGTGTGGGAAAAACAGGAAAACATCTTATTACAAGACAATCGGAATCACATTTCATCGGTAATTAAATATTGAATATGTCATTTTTAAATTTTCGTCCATTATAGCAATAGTGGTCGATTTGAAGTAAAACAATTGATGACACCCATCAATAGTTTTGAATTCGGGCTGACCAATCGAAGCGCAGTTGTCACCGTAATGATTTGGCAGAATAGTTTTCGAACAAATTAAACGACCTTACGTCTCTATTTCTGGTTATACACTCGATGTATAAGTATAAAAAGGCCTAAAAAAAACATACTTTTTTTCAGATGATATCTACACCAATCGGCATTACCCTACAGTCACAAATACCAACTCTATACCCGCAAAGTGACGTGACGGAAAAAACCGAAGCTCTTCATGAACCCGTAAAAACCGACCCAATAATCGTACCACAAGAAACAAACGTAACTTCAGCGACGCAAATAGAAACGAAGCCCTTACAAAACGCATCACTAGTCGCAGTGCCTGCATCTCCTCAAGTAACGTCTTCTCCAATCAAAAACACGATACTTGATATTCTAGACGACATGAAAGACGTAGAACAGAGCGAATTATACGCGGAATACCTAACAAATCCTTATAATGAAACTAAAAATCTATCCACAAAGGAGGCTGCGTTATACGAGCCAGTAAACAACCAAAAGATGACAGATACCGAGTGTTTAAATGAAGCTCTTCTTGAAAAGAAATCATTAAGCGAAAATGCTACTCCATTGCATAGAAATAAAGCTCAATTTAATTCAACGGATAACGTGAGACAGGAGTCGAGTATATTCAACTTTTCAAGTTACTTTGAAGGTGGTGCTGTTATGCCAGGTTCAGAAGTGTTTGATACTTTAATGTCCACACAGGAAGGATAGCTGGAAATTGATGTTGGAACTTGGTTATAGTTTTATTATAAAAAAAAAATTCATGTCTCTAATTGAGTTTTGGAGTCGAACTGGTCAGGACTATGCTGAAGCTAAAAATTTTTTTATTATTATTTATCGTTGACAAATTTGCATTGAATGTTCAGTGTGTACACGCTTGGCAGTACTGTCGCTGTTAGTTGTAAGGGCGTATGTGACTTTTTTTATTTTGTTAAGCATACTGCCGTGATCATGAAAAAAAGACCTATTTTTCGCTATTTTCATTCTTTCCTACGCGGATATTTTTTAAATTTGGTTTCTTTAAACATTACTTTTTCAGTTTTGAGCTTTTGTCGCAAGCGCCCTTTCATCTAACCGCGGCAAAGTACACAGGCCAAGTTCTTAACACGTGAAGTCCTTATTGGTATATAAATTCAAGACTTCAAGATAACATTTTACATAATTTGGAAATATCTTCTAGTTTTACCTTTATCGATGGTTGGGTTAAATCAAAACTATGTACTCATTCTAGGACAGAACAGCGTTTACCGTAATTACGTAAGTACGTGGTACCACGTTTAACTGTATGGATCTCAAAATCCAACTACGGGCTTTAAAGTGCGAATTCAAAGTGCTTTCTTTGTTGTCGCCTACTGCTTTACCATACTTCACCAAAGACAAGTAACAACAACGTTCTGACAAAATTCAATGATTTTTACTATCAGGTCATATATATTGCGTATCGGGTTAAAATTCGGAATCTACGAATATATCCGAACGCTGTAATTTGTCTTATTGTTATCCTGTTATTCACTGATTTATTTATGACAACGAAATACCCACTCACCCAACCTTCCATATCCTTTTTCATCCAAATTCCGTACCTCTTCCATTATCTGTAATTCTGCTTTCCCAGCACTTTCATTGGCTAAGTGCGTAGGCAAAGTTATTAATATAAAAAAAGAAACTTTATTAAATTGTCATAAATACGTCAATCCAATAAGTTATAGACGCGGCAACAGCATTCGGAAATGTTCGTGGCTCCCGGATTTTCCCGATGGGCCTTTTTCACAGCCTGGTACTGTATATACATTGAACATTTTATATTAAATCAATATAAGCACTACGGCAAGAAAAGTACTGACCTTATTATATGCGATACTATGTAAGTACTGTCCATGAAAGGGTTGATATAGATAATGACTTAATTATAGACATGAACCGTAATCCGCCACTAAATGTTACGTTTGTTGGTATAAATCTATACCTCCAATTAACACTTCGCTAATTTTATTTTTAATTTAAACAGCCTAATTTAATTACTAATATTATGCTTTTCGAATTTTATGACAAAAACAAGGAACAAAAAAGTAATTTTGTGAAAAAAAAGAAAGAAACTAAAAAACAAAATAAAAACAGAGATGACCAAAAAATTTAATTGGCGTAGTGGTCATTGGAGGTATCGAATTAACTATTTATTGTATAGATTACTGTAAGATCGAATAGCTATAAATATTACCAATAAAACCATTCGAACTGGAGAACATGTACACGTGACAATATAAACGTGTATCGAGGGAATGCCTTAGTTGAGTAAAGCGTCATTTTTGTCTATGACTAAAAATATAAAAATAGTAATTTATTTAAATTTCGTTTTAAAAAAAGAGCAAAATATTATCAGTTAAATTTACGCAGTAATAGAGCGTTACCGATTTTGCACATTTAGTGTCAAATAAACCGATAAACAGTCCCTTACCTTTGCGATCATTTTTATAAATTTACAAAAAAAAAATAGTACAACTACTATCAAACAAAAAAATCATCTTACGTTCTATCATGGACCAATAAACACGAAAGGATTGCTAATTTCGATACAAAAGAGTGTACTTTGATTTAAACATTCACGATTTTCACACAGTATTTGATTTTTAATTCGGGACTTAATCA
>NW_020653853.1:2518349-2584713 GCF_003589595.1 Hyposmocoma kahamanoa
ATGAATTTACAAAAAAAAATAGTACAACTACTATCAAATAAAAAAAATCATCTTACGTTTTATCATGGACCAATAAACACGAAAGGATTGCTAATTGCGATACAAAAGAGCGTACTTTGATTTAAGCTTTCACGATTTTCACACATTATTTGATTTTTAATTCGGGACTTAATCACGTATAAAACATATTTTATTTACCTCGATGTTTTGGACATATTGCAACGTCCATATTCTCGGACGGGACTGAAGAGGCGGGTGTCAGTATCTTCTAGCCGTGCGAGTTTTTCTAACTACCCGCACTTGATCTTTGTTTTTTATTTGTGCACTAAGGTTCTCACTAGACCGACACACAACACTCACAACATTCGACGACTTTTCGGGCGATACTTGATGTCGTTTACATTTGCTGATAACTGGATCCCATGACGATGAAAGCTTAAAGCTAAAATATGTTTTTATTTTAATTACCTCCACGTTTCGGACGTATTGCAACGTCCTTGGCCTCGACCCTTCGAGACCAAGGACGTTGCAATACGTCTCCAGACCTCCCTTCGAAAATTAAATTAAAAATAAAACAAAACAGCGTAGTCGGGTATTTAGTACCTATTACCAGATGTCGCGACAAGAACCAAATTGCTATTTTTTTAGAATTCGTTTTACATTGACAAACTGCAGTTTATCAAAGCACTGACATTGGCACAAGCCCATTAGTCGCCATAAAGGAAATAATAATACTTTAATTTCTAGTGATAGCAAACAAATTAACTAGATGGCGCTTATTACATAGATTTTTATGGACAGTACCGGTTATACTCTTGTTTTGGATTAGCGCCATCTACCCACATTAGGAAGCGTTAATTTATAAATTAGTTTGTAACACACAATGCCATCTATTGACATGCATATTTGTCAAAGTTCAGATAATAATTTTAACTCGTGACCATTTGAATAATAACTACAAGGAAAAAACCGACTTATATTTTACATTAATTTCACATTTACATAATATTAACTTCTTCCAGGCTGTCCATCAGCGTCACCTAGATATAAGACACGATCTGTAATATGGAGATTAGCAGTCTTTTTGAATTATGTCCATGATTTTATGTACAACAGAAAGAAAGTGTTTATTAGACAAACATTGAAAATTGCGTGTGTAATAATAATCCATTACATGGTCCTATGTCGTCCTTCTAACTGCGGTAATTCGACTGCGTACTGGCAACCGGTACTGTCTCAATTTCGACAACTTTACAGATCTTTCTAATTTGCGTTTTACAGGTGAATAAAAAAATTGTTTGCGTCATTTATATAGCATCTAGTTTATGTTCCTGTCCTAGTAGTTCTTTTGACTGTAAACTGACGTCTGTCATATAGATGTCAGATGGTTTTGTCTTTTACGCGCCATCGGCGGACTTTTGGCCTTTTTGCTACTTTTCGGTGTCTACGTGTGCAATTTACATATGATTCTCGACCAAGGGTCCTAGAACCCACAAATCAAGGAGTCTCTATAACGTAAACCAGATGCTACATAAATGACGCGAACAATTTTTTCTTCACCTGTAAAGTTGTCAAAATTGAGTACCGATTGCCAGTTCACCATTGACCTACCAAAGGTCAATGCAGTTCACAGTCGATTTGGCATTTTTGTATGTCGTAAGATGTTCAAAAGCTTTTAAAAGGTATTCACTACTAATCGTCTTCATCATTTAGCCATACGACGCCCACTGTTGGGCATGGGCCTCCCCCAACGATCTCCACGACGATCGGTCCTGCGCTGCCCGTATCCATCGGCTTCCCGCGACCTTTACCAGATCGTCTGTTCACCTGGTGGGGGAGCCTACCCACTGAGCGTCGTCCGGTGCGCGGTCGCCATTGTAGAAACTTTCCGCTCTAATGGCTATCGGTTCTCCTAGCTAAGTGCCCCGCCCACTACCACTTAAGCTGAACCATTCTTCAAGCTATGCCGATTAACTTAGTTCTCCTACGGATTTCCTAATTTCTGACTCTATTCTTAGTGTGGCTAAATTTTCAGCCGCAATAATATAGCGTTTGCCATCTATACGATGAAAAGAAGATTGGTAGAACGAGTTAGACACGGCCTTAGCTCAAGTGCTGAACCACAAATTACAATTCCCGTATAGCTGGTTACGACATGTCTTCAGAAGAGATACGATGTCTTTAAAAATTATTTATAAATACAAATGACTAGTGAAATATAGTGATAGATCACATACCAATAATTAAAATTAGTGCAGTATTATAATATAGAATATAAATAACAGTTCCGGTTATAAAATTATAAATGTATCAGTGTGTTTACACTATTGCATTTTTTCCAAACGTAAATAAATTTTTAACGAAATGTTAACCCCCGAAACCCAGACTACTATAATGGGAAAAGTGCTAAACGCCCAATGTTGTACAATCGTTGCCCTAAGGTACCTGACACCGGTCATTTGGTTCCTTGGTATGACTTCCTTATTACGTATTAATACGTAAGAAGGCTCTTAGGTCAGGTATCTTAGGGTATCGACTGTACATTACAATGTACTAAATATAATTACTTCAGAACAGAGCAAGTATAACCCTCAGTTTTGTATGAGAAACGTATTTTTCTAAATACCCCATTAATCTACTACTACAGCTATCCAACGCCTTATATAAATTCATCGTCACCTGTCTATTATTATTATATTTACAATCGATTAAACATGAATTAGGACAGCAATATTTTGTCGTTCAATTCAATTACGTAACTAAACTGAGAGTCATGTTTGTTATTTTTAAATTATAATTTAGTTTCAAGTTGATAACGGCCTACCTGGTGTATACTGTTTAATATTGGGATATTTTAGGAAATTAAATTATGTAGTAGTGTTGTATATGTCACATTCCAGGCTTGTACTGCCTTTTCTTTATAACACAATGTAAAGAAATATTTAAATATCAGTGTACATGCCATTAAAGCGTACATTTATGAACTTAGTTTGTTGGAGATGAGAGAGAAGAATAAAAGCTAATGGTCGCACCCTCGATTACTTAGTGATTAATTTAAAAAAAGTACTTTTTGGCAAACTGACAGTGTGGATGAAAAAAATCACGTTTGTCGCCCCAGCCATAAATACGATAAAATTTCAGATTTTTTTACCTGGTTATAATTTCAGAAAACCAAAACTCTGTTACTTGACGATAATAGTAAAAAACATATATTTTAGTTCAATTTTTAAATGATCGTCGCATGTTAAGGTTTCTTTACTACGCTACGACTTATTTCTGTCCCGTAGTAATAAACCTATAGCTACATACTGATATTCATTTATTGAAAAACGCATAAGTCTTATAATCTATAGTTAATTTTTTGTTAATAAATTTGTAAACTTTGTGTGTAATAATGCAATTATCAGGGTTACTATATTTTTGGACTGGATAAAATTGTAAATTGTGTAATATTATCAAATGTTTCCTTTTTTGTATAGAGAGATATATCAACTTACTATTAATGTATATTTAACGGTTTATTAATAAAAATATGTTTAACTGAACAAAACTTTTATTTATAAAACGTAGCTAAGTAAAAAATCAAACACCTAAATAAATGATTGTGTAAATTTCATCAAATTATTTTTATATCTCACACCAGTTTCAATGCTGACACAATTCAAAAATGGTAAACCTATGAATGGAGTGAAAAGTTATTTTTTCGAATAAACATCGTACCAATCCTTATAGGATGGTACTCATCAGTCGTGAAAAATCACTAGATTTTTTAAATTGTTTCGTGACCTTGGTCCTTAGAACAGTGTTGCCACTTTTTTTTCCAATTTCTTACCGAAAAGCAGGGAAGTCTGCGAGCGCATATAACATATCCTAATAAATTACGATTTCTACCTTGTGATACAGCTGATCAAATTGACTGAATAAAACTGGAGTTTGATGAAGATTTTTTAACAATATATACTTTCTCTTTCTATAGGGAGTTCTTACGAAATAAGACAAATGTTTATATGAAAAGTCAACAGTATATTTAATAAAATTTACATTATTTACAAAATTTACATAATCGAGAATGCCTTCACAGAAGGCAATATACAGACAGGCACTTTTTAAGTCCATTGAATACACAAGTTTATTACATAAGTATAAAGTCTTTCGAAAGTCGCTTACACACCATGATCATACCCGAGAAACGTGCAGCGGTCGTTTGCAATACGGGTGATGTGGTCTTAACAGTGGAGGGGCACAGCAAGGTGCCTTCTTTGGTGAACATAACACCTTTTTCCACACCATGGCAGATTTCCTAGACCATGCCCAAATACCAGATGCAATGCCACAAGTTAACCACAAACAAATAGACAGACTACCAGATTTCGTGATGCTTTCGAGTTCACCGGCTTCTAAAGCAGCTATCAATGCTAGTCCACTTTCTGTCACTCTCATTCGAGCTTCGAAAACCCTTCTTCCCGTTGCAAATGATGCTAAAATAAGATACAAGAAACCAACAGCCGCTGCTCTAGCTGCTAACCTCCCAACTCTTCGTGCTCCCCTGGAATCCAATGCTCTTCGAACTCTCATTATCCCTGGGCACGCTCCGATTGCTAGTGCTATCGATGTAACCAGTAAGGCGCCTCGAGGTACACCAATTAGCGCTGCGGCTGCTGCATCGGATATTCCACATGTACCGGTCAGTTCGTCAGCCGTGACTCGTCTTAGCGCTAAAGCGGCTGCAGTCCAAGCACCAGCCCAGCCCCAAGCCACAGCGTGAAGATATGCGGCTGCTCGTTCTAACGCTTCCGTCGACCATTCGCTGGCAGCTGTCAAATACCATGCTACACAAGCGTTTGCGAACCACGCATCGGCTGCCAGAGTGAAATAGTACGTCAAAGAGAAGAACTCTACGCAAGTAGGAGACGCTAATCCATCGACGGCTAATGTTGAGCCAGAACAGGACACCATCTTTGCGCCTAGCCATCCTCTTGTTACATGTGCCAATGCGACTATCGTGTAGCAAGCAGCCATCCATACGACTGGTCGTTCTGGGTATCTGTATCTTGATGGATCAACGCAATAGGTTAGCAAGGCTATTGATGTGGACAGTAGAGACAGCCAAGCTAGAACTGTCATCCATATTTCAGCTGTTCGCTTTTCGGATTGCGTGTATTGGGCGTGTTGGCCGCATGCAGGCCAACATTCACCTGTTGGGGCTCTGGCGTGGGCTGGTGGGCAACCGTGTTCGCGGAGTTCGTGTTCGTAAGGCCAACGAGGTGGTGGTGGGGGTTCAGGCTCCAGGTCGCTGGCGTTTGGTGGTCTCATGCAAAGTCTTTTGTCAGCCCGAAGAGGGAACGCTGCGCAGTCGAACATTACGTTCGGGGAAAGCATTTTCAGTTGTTCCTTGCAGTCTTCGGCAACTGTTTCGCATAGAGCTCTGCAAGCGCTGACTGAAACAGAGAGTTGTTCCGAGCAGAATGGAGCGAACGCCGAGCAGAGGAGGAAGCGAGCGTGGACCGAGCAGCCGCTGGATATAATACCAGCGAATGATGCCATCTGAAACAAGCAATTGTTACCATTAGTACTGCTAAAGATCACAGGAATTCGATATATTAATAATAATAAGTGGTTTTAGTAGTAATTAATTCAGGCATTTGCCTGACTTAATTTACGTAGGACCAAAAAAGATCAAAAATATTATTAAATAGTTTCTTCTTTCTCAAGATTCTTATCGATGTTAATTCAAAAACATTATTTATTCTTTTACGATACCTTTGTCAATTTCAAAGTCCAAAGTCAAAGTCAAAGTCAAAGTCAAAAATTATTTATTCCATAGGTAAAATAAATTTACACTTGAAAACGTCACATTTAAGCTACTGCTCGTTCACTACGCTGACCTCCCTGAGAAGAACGAGCAAGAAACTCTAGGGATTGCTCTTTTCAAATAAACTTAAATGCTATGGAATACACTTTGAATCAAATTTGTGTGGATTCTGGAGCCATGTCGTCTTTCCATACATCTTTATCTAACACGTAGTCTTCAATTTTGTAATATGATTTTTCGATCAAAATATTTTTAATGTAGTTTTTAAACTAGGAAATGATAAACTTAATATATGCTCCGGAATCTTATTGTAAAAACGTATACAGTTCCCCATAAAAGAATTGTTTACCTTGGTTAAACGAAATCGTGGTAAAAGTTTGGACTTAGCTCTAAGGTTAATATTATGGATATCTTCTTTCTTATTGAAATTATGTATATTTTTACGGGCATATAAAATATTTGAGTAAATATACTGTGATGCCACAGTCATGATACCAGTCTCCTTACTTTTCTCTGAGAGAAACCCGAGAGCCTAGACGGTACACAGTCCCTTCCTAAAGTTATAAACTTCATCGTGAAATCGTACATTTCTAAGGGCAACTTGAAGTTACAGGTTAAACAAAGGTCGTGGAACAAAAAGCAGTAAATTACTGGCTGAGAGACAATGGCAAGGCCGCTCAGACTGGTTTTTGTGACGGACGGATGTCACGAAATCCGGCTGTTTGATTTTTTAATTGACGGCAAGGGGTTCTTGGTAGAATTAAATCACAGACAACGAGTTATGTACTTCAGAAAGGGATACTGAGTTACAACACACCCGTTGACCCAACCAGATCTCCAAAATCTCACGAGTGACGGACTTATAGTATTTTAGACTGGAATAAGTCAAGTCAAAGTCCAAGTAATGGTTTTGTTGAGTGTTTTACACCGTGGATTGTACAACATTACAAAGTTTTAAGCCTCTTAATACTAGTAGTTTAGATACAAGGCAGCTAATCTCTTTGAAACCTAAATAATCCTTACTTCCTATAAATGTTGTTCGCAAACGACAACGCTAGTCTAGCGACCTGTACTTAAATATGTACTTTATAATGATTAATCGTACAAATTCCAAAGTTATCGGTCAATCACTTTTTTAGAATTAGGTCGATATTTCATAGTTTTATATAACATTGATTTTAAGTTATTTAGTATATTTTATAGAAGACATTTAACTCTTGAAATGGCGGACGTACCGTACCCATTCTTGGACATTCATCGCAACATTTATTGAGCAATGTAAGAAATAAGTAATGGTATGTTTTTTTTGCCTGTTAAAAAAATTAACAAATTGACATGATTCTATAGTAAAAAAAATTATAATGATTTAAGTGGCAGTTATTATGTTTAACATCAAACATGAAGTGAAGAGGCATTAAAATTTTTTAAACGTCTAATCGTAAGAAATCACTGTAGTAGTTCGTCAGCGTGCAGTTCTAAATTGACCATCATTTTGATTGTAATCTGACCGTCCAAGGTTACATAAAAACTTATGCGCTGCGCCGGCGCACCGGCAATTATTCCGCGACAATGCCGTAGAAATCCATTGAAAAAGGGCCTCTCTCGACTCGCCGACAAATGAATATAATGGCCCATTGCGAGGTTTTGCTTCTGAGTTGTAATATTTTTTATTTACTAAATCACCGTTGTAATTACTTTTCCTGCTATGGAAAACAAAAACTTGGTGTATGAACCCTCATTAATAATAAAGTAGGTATGTAAGCAGTACCGAAAATTAGAAGCAATTAGTTAACGATAAAAAATAAACATAATGCCAAAAGTGTGATAGAATTCATATTTGTTGAAATATAAAATATTTATAAACCACTCATAAATCAGGAGCAGGAAAGAAACGGCAATACTGTATGTGACGTCACAACCTTTAATGGCTACACAAACTACACACTGATAAGTGTTTTGATAAAAAGGGACAGAGCATGACTTTAACCAATGATTTTGAACTATTAATATCACTGATGTTAGTAGAGATATCGAAAAGTTCAATTTCGGATTCATTTGTAACATGTTTATTTGAGTTATAAAAAAATATTGCTCCAAGTACCTAGGTATTCATGGTAACACTATATTGCCACTTTTTACCCATTTTTTTGCTTGAAATTTAAAACGTGTGTGTGTACTCAATTTGGTAATGCTCTTATATTCCCAAGTAAAAAGAAATTTTGCGGTTTTATACCGTACAGAATTTTTACAGGCTTTTTACCATTTAAGGAAATAAAAAGAACATTATTGAATAAGCAAACAGCTTTAAAATCTATAATATACCTAATATAGTTTTGTTTCTTTGAAGTAATAAGTGCCCATTATTTATGCCATTTAAAACCTGAAGTATTTGTTTGGTCAGTTCAGTTAAACGTAAGAGGAATTGGCACGAGTTCCAATCTTAAAACAGTCTTTCTTTAATTACAGGTTTCTTACCATGATACAAGTTCCTTGTATTTCAGAAAATAAAAAGAACTCATTCCGTGGTAAGAAACCTGTAATTAGTGATAATAATCATTTAGTGAATAACCATGCAAGCGTTAAAATCTACAATATACCTAATATCGTTTTATTTCTTTGAAGTAATAAGTGCCCATTATTTATGCCATTTAAAACCTGATGTATTTGCTTGGTCGGTGCAGTTAAACATAAGAGGAATTGGCACATGTACCAATCTTAAAACAGTCTTTGATACAGGCAATATCTTTTGACTATAAAGAATTACAATATTGATTGCAGTCATTACATTGATTGAATATACGTTTCCTTTGATCAAATTGGCTTCAATCTGTCCATTGAGATGTTAGTAATAAATATATCAGTGTGTGGCAGTTATTTGGATTTGTACGCTTGAAGCGATTTTACAGACCGTCAAAAAACAGTTACGTTAGATTTTTTTTAACACAGGCTACAGAGTCAAGGCTTAACAAAATAACAACTCAAAACGTACTTATACTAAAAATTAATTCGCGTAAAAACTATATCTACAAAACTATTTATTATTTTTTTACGCGTGATTTTTTTTTTATTTATTCAGTATTGGCTACAGAGACATAAATAAGATACAAAATTCCGCCATTTATTCCGGAAACTCGTAAATGAGGAGTAAGACTATTTTTTATTTAATAAGCATTGGCTCTATAGCCTTTAATTAGAAAATTATTTCGTCTAAAAATCTGTAATTACAAGAACCTATATAAAGTGTGATTCCCAAGTGCTTTGGAATTACCGCCTAATGCTTTTCCATAGAGAAGTATCAACAACGTTAAAAAAAAATTGGAGGTCGTGGTATTGCATCTATTTATCAAGTTTTATTGAGATCGGTTACCGGAAAGTTGGCGAAACCGGATTCATCACCTAGAGGTTACCACCCTTAGAGGTGGAATATTTTCAAATTTATATGGAACCAATACTGAAGTCTCTCTTTCCAAACAAAAAAAGAATCATCGAAATCAGTTCGAAAATTTCGTTTAATCGCGTCCTTTTTGTGAAGTTGATTAAAAATTCAATGATTTACATACATTAAACATTTTATTTTGAATCAATATAGAACACTACAGCAAGATAAATAGTGATATTTTTGTGTGCGGTAATTAAGTATACGAGTATGACACAAACACCGTACAAACGACTCAACCGAATTTCAGTCGAACGTAAATTGCGCAACTCAAAAAACGCTACTTACAACTCACAAAATTGGGTTCATCTGGCCTCACCCTTACCGCTGTGATATATAGGCAGAAAAATCAATGCACACCATGGTAGGAAACCTTCAAGTAGTGATAATCGTGAAATAAGGAGTGGTTGTATTTGGGGCACTCTAATCAATATGATCTATCACCAATCACCAATTTGGCACAAATCACTCACTGTCAAAATTATTTATTGATAATGTACCTTAATAGTATTTACATGGTTAAAAGCAGTTTAAAAAAAAGTTTACAAAAATACCAGAATTTTGTAAAGATCTGGTTATTTTAGATTTAGTTCAACTCTATGAATGATTTTTCATATGACTACAGATATGAATACGGAGAGTGTATTCATCTAATTTTCAATTAATACGCACAAACTGAATAATATCTGGAAAACCGTTTAAAAATAAAAGTCAAAGACTGGAAACAAAATAATCATAATAATATTGTTACGTAAAAACTTCTCTTTTACAATACATTACTATTGATGCAAAAAAAAACACTTTTTTTGTAAAAAAATCGAACCTTAAAAGTTTCTTATCCGTTTTCAGTCTACGTCTCGGCTTTGTTACAAGTAGAGAAAAAATTTCATCGCTCTTAAATGTTACGAAGGTTGCTCTGGAAACAAAAGTAAATCACACATTACGCGAGAGATGAAATGTTACGAAAAATGGAAGAAATGTAACTAGGAACACCATGGTAAAGTAATCAATAGTTCCATACGAAAAATGTATAACGGGAGTTCATTTCTACCACCTATTAAATCTCTGGACAGTAGAGAATATTGTGAAGTACTCCCACAGGAATCGAAGTAAATAGTAATAAATAATAATTTTTAGTTACGATTAAGTGACTTCGAGATGTGTTCAAATTTAGAATAATAACGCATTGAAACCTAGTCCGCACACGCTAAGTGAGGCAAATTGAAGCGCGCCCAAAGGGCCTACACGAGCGGGCGGGCCTTCAACTCTCAAGGTCAACTTGCACCGCGAACAGATCAAGAATTTTAGCTAAAAATGACGAAATGTGCGGTAAATGAGTGTAAAAATACGTCAGACAAACATAAAATAGATACTAACATCACATTCCACAAGAAAGTAACGCGTTTCAACTTGTATTTTTATATAAATATTCACTTAAACCGAAAATTAACCTACTACTGAAACTAGCCTACATTAACATGAATATGATTTTTGCCTCACTTGTGACAGTTCGTTTGATATGAAACTATCATTCTATGCGTTATTATTTTAAGTGTTCAAACATACAATTTAAAAAAATAGAGCAGAAATTGAGAAAAGGAAACTTCTCGGTTAGGAAAGCATCGAACGAAAAATTTCGTACTTTTTTCTTACATATTGAAGCATTTGTACATTATAATAATCAATCAATCATTAGGTACAAATTTTTGAAATAGATAATTATTAATATTGTTATTAAGGTATGAGGTATTGTCACTATGTCATCGACATGTCCAACTCGTATAATGTCATTCACATTCATTCACACAAACAAAAATATTCCTCTGAGTTCTTTTTGGTTCCACACTATTCATTTATTCCCATTAATTTCTTCATATTGCAACTTTATCTACCCTATATTTGGGGAAATTTGCAATGACCAAGTTTAGTGACATGTACGCAATTTCCATGACGAACGGTTTTTATACTTATTTTACAATAAAAACCAGTCCATTTGACATCAAAACAACAAATATTACGAAAAAATTATGATTTAAAAAAAACAGGGTTTCTTTCGGACGAAACAATTTGCGAATTGAAACAGCATTGACAAAAAATTATGTTAGCAATTTTTTGTGTAAAAGATATCGAAAAACATGCAGTAAACTTCTATCAAACGGTAGATAACGGCCATTGTTGGTTGGCGGGCAAAAAAACCACTACTCTATTCGTACTTCGAAATTCTTTTTTTTTTCGACACGGTTCAACTAAACGCAAGCAAACATACCTGAAATAAATCCTATTACTAAACGGTTGATCACACTCGATATTCAAGTGTATTATTTTTTTTCTTCTATAACTTTTCAAAACCGACAATGCCGAAATCAAATGTTTACCTTTTAAAAAGGTTCGGCCGGTCCTAAATACATTTTCCAATTTTTTTTGTCGTCTTACGTTACTGTTAAATTGTTGGTTTACTTCGTGCTTAACTTATTTTATGGTTTTTAAAGTTATCTTTTAAAACTTTGACAATTTTAAGCGAACATGTTTAAGTTACAGGTACTTAACCAAATGCACTATAAAATTGAGAAATATAATAAAAGAAAACTTGTTTCATTTGGTATAGTATACTTAGAGGTATTGATAAATTTATTTCCGGCTTGGTTTTTAAAATTTCATACTAAATATGCACGAAAGGAGCCTGTCTGCACGACCATGTCTTTCCTGTTGTGTTGAGTTGTTTTTTTTATTTGTTAAGGCTGGCTAAAGCCATCAGCATAAACATGGTGTTGAGTGGTTTCACAATGCCCCTGTATAAAAACCAATAAACCCCAAAAAAGATATATCTTTACATTTAACGAAGCACCTAGGAAACCTCTGAGCGAACTTATAATATGTTAATTATTTGATGATTAATTTATTGCCATTTTAAAAAGTTTTTAATTTTTCACACTCTGTTTTACTGATAAAGCATAAGCAATATGGCATAATACAAATAAGGCGTGTTCTATAACTTTCGTAGTAATTTCTTAAATAATGCCTTCAGTCAATCACAAAATCAAAACATTCCTTTCACATTACGGGATGTTTGAACTCGCGTTGTTTACTTTAACTTCTTTGTAAGTAATACCACTTCGTAGTATTGTGTGTTCGGATAAGCTCTCGACAAATCACTTCATGTTACAGATTGAAGGGTCGCATTGTTAAAAATCCAGTCATTGTGTTTTTTAATGTTTATTTCTTTAAACGATTTAGCCTATCAGTAGTTTGGTTTACAAAAAATTGTGTTAAAACACTCCTTTGGAAGTGTTTTTTGTCGTGTTTTATTCTATTTTGACGATCTCGGAGAGGATACTGATATAATAAGTCTATTGTTAACAAGTAATACCGGGTTGCTGGAATTTCTAATAAAAAAATAAGTTTGCGTTTTTGATCTCCATTTCACCTGATGAGGTCGACAATGTAGCACGCACACCTAAATAATGCCTATACACTCTTGCCTTGAAATGGCCCAAGTTATAGCGTTTAGAGAATAAGTCTGCAGGCAGGGAATTCCACTCGTTAGCCGTTCGCCATATAAACGTGGATGCGAAACGCGTAATGCGAATCCTTGAAATATCCACAAAACGTGTTAGTGGAACCCAAGCCTACGTCTAGTTCACAGTAGCGTTAGCACGACAGGACGCGACTTGCGCGAGAGAGACATAATACGCGAGATACTGCTATTCCCGCATAGAGCTCTCCCACTTTATGTCTTGCTAGCCCTACAGATATTGGGACGGAGATATGTCCTGATGTGACCTTCATGAAGGAGTAGTTTTGGCCGAAGGGTGTCAAGTATCGACATTTCCGAGGTCGGTTACCCGACACCCGCGTTGCGTCACAGGTCCATACGTGTAAATAAATAAAAAGTGTTTTATTTATTATATTATTATCTATGTTAGTCTATAAGGTATGTATTTATGAGTCGATGTAGCTTCACCGATACGCTGGCAACTTTATCGTTATGCAGTGGTGTTCAAGGCTTTGTAGCTTCGCCTCGACTAAATCCAAGTCACCTACAAGCTTCTTGGCACGCTTTACAACTGAGTCCCAGGTGGTAAGTTTGTATTTAGCAGAACCATCCCATAGCAGTACCCCGTATACGACCGGATTTGGGTTTCTTTTAATTTGTGTTTTATCAATTAATTTGTTCTTGATTATTGGAAATCAACCTATTTTTCGGATGGAAAAAGAGCCCAAAACGTTGAATTGTTTGAAAAAACAAAACCCAATTAAGATCCGTAAGAAAAAATTGTTTCATTTCCTATATTAAAGTATGTATTAACTTTTCCCGTAACTTCATTTGTTATAAAACAAAGCCCCTTTCATCTTAGCCGACGTCAAAATATCCACTACAAAAGAGAGTTGACAAAACATAATTACCCTAAAAATAAACTATCTAATGCGCGTGCGCACGCTTTGAAGTTACGAGAATAGCCGAACGTGTCTATCAAGATCTTTTGAACTTGTGTTCAGTGTCTAGTTTTTGTTATCATCTTTGAAACGCAATGATCTTTGAAGTCTAAAGATGGTTAATAGACCAACAAAATCCTGTTGATTCTGACTACAGATATTATTTAAATGGATGACATCTTTAGTTTAGTAAGGAGGAGATGCGTGAAAAGCTGTTTTGGATCAAACGGTAAGTAAATACCTAAAGTATTTACTGTTAAATAACAGTCTTACAAAATAGTTACTTGTTATGCAAGGCTGCAAAGTTACTGTTTGAAGCGAGTGTTTGTATTTAAACCTGAACAAGCGAAGGATTGTCAGATTGAACCACGAGCGTAGCGAGTGCACCTCATCAATTTTATTCTTGCTTGTACTTATAATTTTGTATGATAATTATTACTTTATTAAATTATTTTAATTCTAAAATAATTTCAACAAATCACATAAAATTATAAGTACAAGCAAGAATAAAAATTGATGAGGTGTAAATTTATAGCGCATCCGACGATAAACTTTTCTTTTAATTACAAAAACTGATGTTTTATAATTGAACTGTTTTTTTTTTCATCTACCATTTTGCTCGCTGTGAAGTACGTACTCGCGATGCTCAGGAATCTATTTTTGAACCACGAGCGAAGTGAGAATCTTAGCTTCCTTCGCTTGCTCGGGTTTCAATTTAAGCACTCGTGTCAAACAACAACTTTGCAACCTTGCATAAGAAATAAGTATTCCATCCAGCTTCGTATTTACAAATTATATATAAGTTTATAGAACGGTCAGCAATGTGGATGCTAGACAAAAAGGTTCCGGCTTGGATTCTCGATAGAACGTAGTTTCCTATTTTTGGGTGTTCTGGGTACTCCCAGTATCATTTTTTTTATGACACCAAGTGATACGAAGAAGTCGTGCGCCTGATGGTAACCGACACGTCTGTCCATAACAATTGCAGCACCACTCAAAGCTTTAAGCCGCAAAGATCTGAGGGGCACTGCCACTGCGCCCGACACCCCGAGACATAGTAGACAAGTCCCATGTGCCTGTAATTTCACCAGCACCCTTACTTGTCCTTCAAAACCGGAACACAGCAATTCTAACATTACTGCTTGGCAGCAGAAATAGGTATGCTGGCAGTACTACCCTGGACGAACTCTTTCACAAGGAGCTCTACTGCTACTAGATTTGACGAGGATTATGATAAAAAAACTACACTGCCTTCGTGGCACAACGGTTACCATGTTGGAGTACCATGCAGAGGTCCGGGAGAATTATCTGTGTGGCCTTAGAATAATAACGCATAGAAACCTAGCCCGCACACGCTAAGTGAGGCAAAAAGAAGCGCGCCCAATGGGCCTACACGAGCGGGCGGGCTTTCAGTGCTCAAGGTCAACTTGCACCGCGAACAGCTCCAGAATTTTAGCTAAAAATGACGAAATGTGCGGTAAATGAGTGTAAAAATACGTCAGACAAACATAAAATAAATACTAACATCACATTCCACAAGGAAGCAACGCGTTTCAACTTGTATTTTTATATAAATATTCACTAAAACCGAAAATTAACCTACTACTAAAACTAGCCTACATGAATTTGATTTTTCCCTCACTTGTGACAGTTCGTTTGATATGAAACTATCATTCTATGCGTTATTATTCTAAGTGTATGGCCTGCATTTATTTCTCTCGTGAGTTTGATTGTAATTTGTGTTTGTCTATGTAGGTATGTGTCCTTGGCATTCGCAATACTATTTACCTAACGCCGGTCTATGAGTGTGTGGGTTAAAAAAACACATATGGTAAACATAACAATACCTTAATTTATAACTCTACTACAGAGATAGCGTGTGCGACATCAAAGCGCTCAATTTAGAAGGCATTGTATCCATGAGCAGACAGCCGCTTTAAAGTGGGTAAGTTATAGTTATACCTGAGACAAAGGGTTAGTATGAGTGCTTCCAGTATCAAAATTTTAGAAAGTAATTAACATTTCAAGTCATCGAGTATATAACATGAAATAGAGACGAAATAAGGGCCATACATTCTAGGTACCTAACTCATATGTGATACATCACTTCTAAACATCAACTCTCGTGTGCACTGAAATACAGAAGCGTCAACAGCTGACCTGTGTGCACGTCTCCGTATATTCCAAAAATATTCTGTATTTATTGTAATAAAGATAATATCTCTAACAATGGCAGTTTCATTCAGTGGTGTGGGAAAAACAGCAAAACGTCTAATACAAAACAAACGGAATCAAATTTCATCGGTAATTAAATATATAATTTTGCAATTTTCGTCCATTATAGCAAAGCTCAAGTTAACTGGTCGATTTGAAGTGAAACAATTGGCGACATCCGTCAATTGTTTCGAACTCGGGCTGGCCAATCGGAACGCAGTTGTCACAGTAATGATATGGCAGAATAGTTTTCAAACAAATTATATGACATTTCGTGTCTACTTCTGGTTATATACTCGATGTTCCAAGTACAGCTTACGAAAGCTATACAGTATAACAATATTATATTTTTAAATTTATTGTGTGTCACGGTGTTTGACTACCACGATATTTTTTTTTGTGAAATGACTTCAGTACTCAGTTTATTATAATTATTACAACAAACATATTGACAATATAAAAAACAAAAACAAAGATACTGAAATAGAAAAATTCGTCATGGTCTGCCGGTTCGTTCTGTGGCTTAGTTGGAAGAGCATCTGGCACGGGTTTTCTGAGCGTGCTGGTTGCTTTATTATAATAATATTATATGTATTTTACTATACAAAGTTTTTAATTTTAATCTCTAAAATAATGGTGATGTTATTTTGACGACGTTGGTGATCCAACGGTTAACCACTGAAAGCGTTGGACGGGGAAGCTCCGGGTTCGTTTCCCGGTAGGACTAATTTGGGAAATAAACTTTTCTAAAGTAATATCCACAATTCTAACCACGGGAATAAATGAGATATTTCTTAATTACTTTACAGTCTTAAAAATCAGGAGTGTTAAAAAATCACCATTTTTTGTGATACTAAATGACGGGACGAACAAGTCGTGCGCCTGAAGCTAAACGACATACCTGTTCACAGCAGTTGCAGTGCACTCAGAGCTTTAAATCACAAAGACCTGAGGGACACTGCTACTGCGCCTGTCACCTAGAGACATTGACAAGTCCCATATGTCTGTAATTTCACCAGGAACCTTATCTTTTGAAACTGGAACGCAGTAAAGCTCACATTTCAGCTTGGCGGCAGAAACATGCAAGGTGGCAGTACTTTCCTGGACGAGCACTTTCAAATCTACTGCTATTATATGTTGTATTTAAAACATAATACAGTTCTATGATTAAAAGCAATTCATAATAACGGTGGACAGTCGGCAGGATGCTATAAATTAGTTTCATCTGTCTGGATAATATATCACTTCATCAGCTTCACTGAAGCGCTTTTGATGTAAGCTTCCGTGCCGTTTAAGACTACGATAGGGTTGTCACTTATACTTATATTGTAATACATGTCATTGTAGATTTTAACGAGGAATATAGAGTTTATGTGTATCGTTACATATGTCGTTACAGATGTCATATAGAGGCATAAACATAAACACTATCACTAAGAATGTGCGACTTGTGAAGATGACTGGCAGGAAAAACTAGTTTATTTTTAATTCCTCGTATTAACATTGTGTCTGTCATTATTTTTCATTAAAAAAATGCTATTATTTCTCGACATAAATTACATTGTAATATTAGTTAATTGTAATATAAGTTTATTACCAATTCGTATTCAATTAATAAGTAACAATTGCTTCGATCTGGCCGGAGACGAACTAGCAACCTCGCCATGCCATGGCGAAATTTTCTTGGTGTTAATAATTATAATTAATTTATAATGTTTGCTTGACGACAGAAATCTGAAAGAACTCTTTAACAAGGAGCTGCAACCGCTACAATATTATATTCTTTCATTTAGCAGTGACAAGTTTATTATGTCGAGCACACATTTATTTATTTAATTTCCTTCTTTTTGGTATTTTGTTTGGTTTGTTTTGAATAATACACATTTTTTCTTACTTATTGTGTCATATGTGCTTGTGGAAAATCAATAAACGTGTACTATCTATCAGATTGTAAATTACCGTACGTAAGGTTTGAATAGGTATAAAACTATATAACTCAAAAGTTAATGTTCAACCCTGCAGCTACTCATCCAACCATTACATCAAAGTGCTTTACCGCCGTGTAAACAACCGCGTGCGTGTTAATAAGACCACGCGCTCGTCTTGCGCCCCCGCGCAGTTTATTTTGATTACACGCGAAATAACAATAGTCATGTTACCTCTCCAGTTTCTAGCTGGCCTTCTGGGTGATCGGCTTTAAGAACGAGCTGTTAAAACATGACAATTTCAAGTCTTTTTTTATAAACTAACTGATGGGACGAACAAGACGTGTGCCTAGCGTTAAGCGAGACGGCTGTCCGTAGCAGTTTCCGTGACACTCAGAGCTTTTAAATCGGTAAGATCTGAGGGGCACTGCCACTGCGCATGTCACCCTGTCCAAGTTACAAGTCCCATGTGTCTGTAATTTCAACCGTATGCTTACACTTCTAAACCGAAACCCAGTAATGCTCACATTAGTGCGTGGCGGCAGAAATAGGTAAGGCAGTACATCACACGAGGAACTCTACTGCTACTATATATTACGATATATTTAGAATTGGTCCGTGGTCCTATGTGACACGACGAAAACTGCTCGCCAAAGTCTTAACACGTTCATCGCCGTGGTGGGTAAAATAATCGACACGGCGCACCTAACTTTGCGATGCTCGTTCACGCCGCCGCGGTGACAAACAGTATGTATTTAGCCATATGACATGACCGGCGTGGCCCTGATGAACTGCTGTTGCTACTTGGTTTTTAGGATTTTTGATGGTATATATACTTTTCTAGAGGTTTTCTTTAAGGGGTAAAAGTATATATATTTCGAATAAAAAAATTACTCTAATTTAAAATTGGGTTTAAAAGTTACAAACTAAGCAAAAAATGGTTAATGTGAAATGTCAATCTCAAATGAAAGACGTACGTCAGTTTTAGGTAAACATCGATTGAACATTACGTGTACATACTCTGCCCGGCGTTGCGACCGGCCTAAACGTAATAATTATTGCGTGTAGACCGCGCCGGGTTAAAATGCCTGGCACTAAATATAATCCCAAAGTAGAGCGGAATAATGAAATATCGCGAAAAAATTATATATATGTATAGAAATGAGACCAAAACCAGCACATAAGCTAATGTCATATTTTGAACATTTTTGAAAATTCTAGTCGTTGACGAACGTATCAACAGCCCGGTCATGGGCGCCTGAGGCGGTAAGCAACTACACTCGTTTGCTTCATTCTTATTCAAGTTACATGTAGGATCTTTGATACGCTAAAAATTTGATTTGAATACGTGAAAAGAGTCTCAATTCGTGTTCTATATTTTCTTTATAGGTATCTCCAGCATTTGTGAAGTGATTTTGATGACTCTTTTTTGTTGGAAAGAGGGTATCTCGGTTGTGGTCCCATTTAAATTTGAAGAATATATGCCACCTCTAAGGGTGGCAAACTAGGGAATGAGTCTGGTTTCGCACACTTCCCGGTAACCGATTTCAATAAACCTTGGCAAATCGATATAATTTAACGAAATCTTGACGTCGGTTTTTTAATACTCTACTCAATAACAACTCGTACTTGTCTCACTCCTGGACATGGATCTTCTAAGGTAAGGACAGGTTAGATAAGCACACCACGTCGGCCGAATGTGGGTTGTTTGAAATGATGATAGGGTAGGTTAAACCTAGTTTATAACCCGTTAATGCTGCGATCCAAAAATTGCATCATCACACGTCATTCCAGATGTTCCAGCTGCCTCTGATCGCACGGTTAATTTATCAGCCATAAACCACGGCTCGAGGGGCTGCCTCGCGTCATGTTAATTGCGCACTTCTTTACAGAGCGCGAAACGATTTATAGCATCTACAACACTGAAAGCAATGGGATGGACTTGTTATTTTGAACGGCGAAATTCCACAGTTGTTTGGATCAATGTTTGATCATGGATTGCTTGTGCTGCTTCGAAGGAAATGGTAGATGTAGATGGTAAAGGTACACAATCGCTTAGAATACATAATACAAAGTTTGTCATTTATGGACGCGACCTCTTCCCGACCAAGGTCTGCAAAGTAAGTATAAAAATCCATTACTACCGTCTATTATTCTAAATTTTAAATCTATCTACGAACAACATTGACTTACAAATAAATTGACGACGGGTCTAATACAAAAACCACGAAAAAAATGTCCCAAGTCAACCTATTTAAACTTAGTGACTTGTAAAGGAATATGAAAAAGCTAAAATGTTGAATTTAAATTGTAATGTCATCGCAGTACTGTCTAATTTTGCTTGCTTCGCTGTCAGTAGAACAAACGAAGAGTAAAGCGTGAATGACGCTCTGTATACGATTTTAACGCCCTATAAGTTCGGACACTTTTTAGCGCGGACCCGACGTCCATATAATTCTAAGTCAATGAACAATGAACAATGTATAAACAAGCAAAAGAAAAACTCATACAGCCAACTGCCCAGTGTTCGTAATTGCGAATATCTGTATTTTTTTAAAAAAAGGTGGTAAAATAAGCTGAAGTGCTTTGGTATTCTTTTCTGTTTTTTTTTTCGTCTTTTTTGTATTTTCGTCGCGAAAATGAGTTCTAGAGAAGAGCAGTACGAAAATACAGTAACGGTATACATTCAACCATATCATCAGAAGTTCACCAGTCTATTAATGTGCCTGGAAACACTATAACATTTCTCTTGTGTCTTTTATTATTTCCTCACATTGTTTGAGAAAAACTATATATGGCTCGGCGGGAAGAGGAATTGCTTGACTCGTATTAATACTTCCCGGCCAAATCAAAGTATATTTATTTATTAAGTTAAAAAATAAAAGAAAGACGAAGAAATTCACCAACACTTGGCTGAAAGATTTTAGAAAACAACCATGTCCTCCAGTGCCAATACGAATATAATTAGATCATTGAAATTATTTATACGGTTAAATGAAATAAAATGAATTGATTATTAAACATAGCTTGTTGTATACCATCCAAGTTATTTATGTACAAGCGTACTAGATACGGCGTTCCATACACACGCTGTGTTTTACTGATGCGTGTTGAAGACACTACATTTTAATATCATAAATTGATAAGCAACAGGGTGTTCTGACTACTCAATAATGGAGTAGGGATAATATGAAGAAAATAGTTACTATGGTTACCATAATATAAATGGTCTAAAGATGTAGAGTACACGTTGCCTCTCCTAAAGGTAAATTGCATAACATAAGATCAAAAATTTCAACAATTCGACTGTATTTTTTTCTTTTACTTAATTTGTTTTTCTTTTTAGTAATATAATAATTATAAATAGTAAGTGGAAGGCCTCTGGTTCAAAGCAAAATGAAATGTATTGTGCAATTAATAGCGACTTTGCCTGGGACTTTACGTTAATTCCCCAAATAGATAAATATTATTGGTAAACCTAGAGATGGGAAAAACTGCTTATTTTCTTAAACGTTTAAACGTTATGCTTTTTTAAAAAAAAAAGCCTGCTTTTTTAAACGCTTTTTCACTTAAACTCTTCTTAGTTTGAAGCTAACAAAATCGTTTAGAAAACGTTTAAGCGCTTAGACTTTTGCGTTAAAAAAGCTTGCAACGTTGTGTTGATAGCGACAAGCAAAAGTAGACCATTAAAGGTTTTCAGATAAGTAAGTTTTTTTCTAAAAAACGAGTTATATTTTTATTTATGACATAACATTTTGCTAAAAACATAAGTTGTTTAACTTTGTAGTTATTCACCGTTGAAATGGAAAAAAACTGCTTATTTATTAACGTTAAAACGTACGTTTAAATAGCGTGCTTGTAAAAGCGCTTTTCACACGTTTTTTAGTTTGACGCTTAAAACGTCGTTTAGAAAACGTTTAAGCGCACATACCAACAAAATGAAAAGCATGCTTATGCGCTTATTTTAAAAAGCAGACTTTTAAAGGTGCTTTTCGTTTAAACGCCCACCTCTAGTAAACACTCAATGTCATCTGCCTGCCTAAACTCATTCCCAATAGGTATAGACTGTCACGTCTGTCTACGGTAGTACGGTACTGATACTCTTTGACAAAATTCAATAATAAAAGAAAATACAATCACCATCTATAGAGCTTTGTTTGGAACATGCAGTTAGTTTGAATGTTTTTGTCTATAGAGTGAAGTCGTTGTATACTATGTTCAATAATCACCTATCCTAGTACATAAACAATAGTAGATATTTTATTTTTATTCAATCACTATCTAATCAGTGATATGTACAATCTAAATAATTCTAAAAAGACCATCGTGGACCCAATAAAATATAATCAATTATATCTTAATCTTCTATAGATTTAATCCATATGCTTAATGGGACCGATGTTATAATAAATACGTTTGATATCATCTGTCCTTGGAGTTTTTACAAACGATTAAATGTTAATTGAAAGTTCGTGTCGTCGGATATAAAAGGAATCATTCGAAGAGCTCTATAATTAATCAAATTGATTACCTCATTGGCATCGTGATATTTGATTTTCGTTTGTTCCCTTTTTATTGCAATCAAACGTCTTTTATTCGTCACAAACTCCATCTTATAATTAATTAGGCTTGCAGTTAATAAATTACTCTACATTTTGTTTTTTATTATTTTATTTAGTGATTTATACAAGATCGTATCTATAAATTACTCAGGCGGATCGAGATTTATTTCCTACCCAGTGTAGTATCTATCGAAACCAACTCTATTTGTATCATCGGCATGATCAAACCGTTATACATCTTATATTGTATATATATTCTTATAAGGAGACGGTTTAGACGGTATATAACCGAAGTAATATTAAGTAAAAACGTCCTAATTGTACTATTTTATACATTTAGACTCAAAAAACTTCACTTATTACATGCTATATAAATTATATTTCATTAATAAGTATTACTTATGTGGTTTAATGGAATGTAATGATAATTGTGTTTCTCAGGTTTTTTTTTCAATTTCACCTCTCATTGTGGTACTCCTTATTAATTGTCGTATTCCTAATTAATTGTCGTAATCTTAATTATTAGACGTAATCATAATTAATTGTCGTAACTGGAATAAGGCAAATTTTACATTTTGAGCTGTAGCTCGTGTCAAACTCTATAAATGAGTTATATTCACATATAAAAATAGACATGCGAATGTAAGTAATAAATGGTCGGTTTTTCAAACTGAATCAATTTTACCAGCACCCTTCAAAACGGGGACGGAGTAATGGTCACATTACGGCTTGGCGGCAGATATAGGTAAGTTGGCAGTACTTCCCTGGACGAATATTTTCACAAGGAGCTCTGCTGCTAATAAAATGCTACATAAAGTTAAGGAAGGATGAAGTTATTATATTATTTACAATTTCAAATATAAAGTATTTAATTGTTAGTAAAAGATGGCCTTGCCTATGTTATATCAGCATTTAACTTCGCACCCACCATGAGAAAACTATATAGTAAGGTACTAAAAGCATTTAAGTGATAGCAAGAATTAAAGACGACCTGCGCAAGCGCATGGCGCAAGGCGGCGGGCGATTTCGCATATCATATTTCCTTTTATCGGCTTATCGTGAGATCGCATTAAGAATGCCCCAGCTTTTATCTCCGAGAGACCGGTTATAAAGTGGTAGTGTAGTCTTGTGAACGGATATTAAACCGAAAATAGAATGTTCAAATTATTACAAAGTGTGCTAGTGCTGTATTGTTAAAGGGCGATCGCAGAGAAATTTACCAATCAATGAATACATCAAATCAATGGTGAATAGATACGATGAAATGGAATAATAATAATAATAATATAACTAGACGTTCTTTGGCTGTTGTCATGTTGAGTAATATTGATAAGCATTGTTTTGTGTCCGTTTTTTTATATGTATGACCAAGTGACGGCACGAACAAGTCGTGCGCATGATCGTAACAGTTGCAGTGCCACTGAGAGCTTTAAATCGCAAAGATCTTATGGGCACTGAAACTGCGCCCGTCACTTTAGGACATAAGTTGACAAGTTCCATGTGCCTGTAATTTCACCAGCACCCTTACCCTTCTAAACCGGAACGCAGTAATGCTTACGTTACTGCTTGGCGGCAGAAAGAGGTTGCTTCTATACATATATGTTGATCAATAACAATGGAGTCGATTATAACACACGAAAATTGATAGTTAGATGTACTCATGTCTTTAAAAAAAACCACCATATTAGTTTCATAATATTTCGGATATACGAATATGCGTAACATCCCTATCAAAATCGACATCGCTCGGTATCGAGTGTGGCTAATTCGTAATAATCTGATTCCAATCCCATCTCTACCGCTTCTATAGTCAAGACATAAGATTCAAATTCCTTTAACAAAATTTTGAAATTCTTTCGAAATGTGATATCAATCTTGGACAATGACGCTCTTATATTAAAGGAATAGAGTTCATGACGTTACAAAATTTTCTAGAGATATTATTGTGGAGTTCTATAAACTTTATAACCAAGATAAAGGTGTATTTCTAGTAACCTTTACGGCGGGAGATATAAAGATTAGTTTCTTTTCATGTATGATTTCATTAAGTTTGTGAGAAGAATTTTAGATTCGACACACCGTCTGATGATGATTGGTGTAATTCCTTAATGACGAACGGGAATCCGGTGTGGTTGGGTTATAATCAAGGCTTTTAACATGCTCTTTGGCGGTATAAAACGTTTATGCTTCTCTTGAATGGCTTTAATTTTTAGAATGGTGGTAGTACAGTGGGAAAATCTTAATTATTTCATTTCTTTGTGATACACATTTATAAAGCATGTTATAAAGGCGTTACATTCCATGAGGCATGCAAAGTTTTGAAAAATTCTATGTAATTTTCATTTCATAATTTATAAATGCACTATAATCATATAGTCAAAACAGTAATATAATATTAACAAAAATAGATTTAATAAATTTGTGTAATAAAAATACTAACAATAATTATTTAAAAAAATACATTTAATAAAATCTCTGCACAAAAAATTCTGCACAGTCAATGCAATTCCTAATTTCATCTGGAAGTTTGTTATAGATCTTGGTACTCATTACTATTACACTCTTATGAAGAACAGCAGTTTTACATAGTCTTGTTTTCAGTTGATCAGAACGGCTCGAATGAATCGAACTTGAATTCGAATCCAGAAATCAGAAACTTTACCGTATGAACCGGTAAAATAAAGGTGTTACATGCAATTTGATTCACAGTTCTTACCCAAGTCGGGCGTACAATGCGTTTAATTTACCAATTATAACCTCCGGTTAAAAAAAACCGACCTCAAAAGTCATTCATCCCCTAGTTTGCCACCCTAAGAGGTGGAATATTTTCTTGAAATTTCCTTATTTTTTTTTAAACCTTAAGGTACCTTCTTTCCAACAAAAAAAGAATCTTCAAAATTGGTTCACAAACGGCGGAGCTATCGCGTAACATACATTAACAAAAAATAACGTACAGACGAATTGAGAACCTCCACCTTTTTTTGAAGTCGGTTAAAAATATACTATAAATACGACATTATATTTTGAAATATGATCTTTGTAAAAGTCATTTATTTATTTATTCTTATTTTGGAAGGTACAAAGTGCCTCTCAGATCTTTGAGATTTAAAGCTCTTTGTGGCACTGCACCTGTTATGGACAGGCGTGTAGCTTACCATCGGACGCACGACTTGTTCGTCCCGGCACTTGTTATTATAAAAAAAGTTTTCCTTCACTGAAAAGCTCATTTCTCCCGGATTAGAAACCACGATTTCTTGTTGAGAGGCGGTATGTCAAACCATTAGGCTATCACGGCTTTTTACTTTTTTTATAATACCAACCTTTATAGCAATGTGCTAAAATGTTATTATTTACTTAATATTCCATAAAAATCTTTCTCGCTCATTCTTCACAAACAATAAAAATAGGTAAATTTATGTGTAAAATTCCCCGACACTTCATAAAAGCGCGTATGTCCGTCTGTATGGCGTTAACACTTCGTAACCGTGTGAATTGCTCTGTCAACACCTCGTGTATCCGTCTGTACGGGCATTAAGGGGCTGGAATGTGTTTATGGGAGCCAGGTGAGAGATTTCATGGAGCATTGAAAATATTTTAGAAGGAATCGTTTTTTATATTAACCGTTGAATATTAACTATATCAGAGCGATGCCACACAAGCGTTGCATCGCGGCAATGCTATGATTTCAACGTACTGACTAAAAGCGATGCCACGCAGGCTTTGCGTCGTCGTCGCAACGCTATACTGCCACTGCGCCCGTCACCTTGAGATATAAGTTGACAAGTCCCATGTAACCGTAATTTCACCAGCACCCTTACCCTTCAAAACCGGAACACAGTAATGCTGACTTTACTGCTTGGCGCCAGAAATAGGTAAGGTGGCAGTACTGCCCTGGACCAACACTTTCACAAGGAGCACTATTGCTGCTAACTATTTGCACATATTGTTGGTTTTGATTCTTTTAATGTTGGGTGGTTTCAATCCCTTCTTTCCGAGCCAGTAAGTAGCGTCGCGAAGATTTTGTAAACCTGTAGGCTTAGTATAATAACGCATAGAATGATAGTTTCATATCAAACGAACTGTCACAAGTGAGGCAAAAACCAAATTCATGTAGGCTAGTTTTAGCAGTAGGTTAATTTTCGGTTTTAGTGAATAATTATATAAAAATACAAGTTGAAACGCGTTACTTCCTTGTGGAATGTGATGTTAGTATCTATTTTATGTTTGTCTGACGTATTTTTACACTCATTTATCGCACATTTCGTCATTTTTAGCTAAAATTCTTGATCTGTTCGCGGTGCAAGTTGACCTTGAGCACTGAAGGCCCGCCCGCTCGTGTAGGCCCTTTGGGAGCGCTTCAATTTGCCTCACTTAGCGTGTGCGGACTAGGTTTCTATGCGTTATTATTCTAAGCCTGTAGGTTTTAGGTTAGGTAGTATTTTGAATTATCTGTCTAGATTCTATTAAGTATTTTCTGGATGTATAGTTTTTCTAATGGGGCTAAAGATCTTCTCTCTGTTTGTCCGAGTGTGTTATAAAGAATGATCTCACTAAAAGTACTAACAAGAAAATACAATTTGTACTTTCAGAGCATCTTCTTAATATTCTATTCTTTGACTGAGAGAAATTGCTACTAACAAAGAGACCGCTTTTTGTATGTACATATACTATAATGTCATTATAATTGTTGATGTGAGATAAAAACATTTCATTCATTTATTACAATGATTCAACATCAATGATAAATCACCGACGACTGCGATCTCAACGACAACAACGCGTCGACAAAAAAAAAAAATTATAACATAAAATAGCCTACAGTCGTCTTTATTGTGTTATTTTTCCACAAGCAAATTAATAAAACTGAAGAAGTACTAGAGCTAGCTCTAAAGATACGAAACGAGCTGTCCTAGTTTGATTTAAATAAATTTTCATTTATTATACTAAGTCGTGGAAACAATTTCTCATCTCTAAGTCAGATCTACAACGGCACGTAGGCGTCATTAGAACAAAAACAACTTCTTCAGAACGCATTATACTTTTCGGAAATAACGTTCATATTTTTAATATGAATATACACATTTGTTTCTCATAATATGTTATTAAAAAGTCGTTAAAAACAAATAATAGTAATTTTTTATTAAGTTCGCCAAAAAAAAGTAGTAAATAATTTATCGTTGGTATTAAGAACCGCGTTGACAAGAGCTATGTATTCTTAAGACACAGATTTTAAAATAGAATGTTATTGAAATGTTGATCATTTTAATTTTCATTTCACCTTGTTTTCATTGAGAAGTCGCTTGTTTTAGGAAATAAGTAACGAATAGAAGTTGTTGAGTAAAATTCTTGATTTTCATAGGCGCGGCGAAGATTGAACACTGCATTGTAGGTGGGGACCAAGCACAGCGAAATGCGAGACAATACGAATCCGGTACTCGCCGTACCGATTTGCGCACAACTCCAAGAGTGGTTACAAATAATCGCGCGTTCGTGTCGATGTAGTCGCGCGATCGCTGCCTAAAATCGCGCACATGTGTAAAGGTAGACTGAGGATAGTTTAGGTTAGGATTAGCGACTATATCACAACTGCATCCTGTGTGTAACCGCTCTAAAAAGTGTTACCTACATGAAACTCCCGTTATTCAAAAATATATTCTATTTCTTTAATTGGACATTATAGTATTTTAACACTATTTAAAAATTTGTATTATACTTTTTGTGAAATTACTCCACTAGTTTGTTATAATTATTAATACAAAGATCGAACACTCAGAAAAAATGCCTTCGATCCGGTCGGATTCGAACCGACGTCTTCTTGCATACCGTTCCAGACGCTATACCAACTAACCCACGGAACGAACCAACGGACCTCACGAATTTTTCTATGTGCTTGCGTCGTGTCTTTGTATCTGGTTTTTCAACGACTTTTTAGTCGTAGCGCCATCTATGACAAATCTATGACAGATTTATCACCCAGTTAGTACCTTTACGGCTACCAGTCCTGGCGAGAGATGTCGCTATTCACTGTATTAATTAAATTTTTATTGAATTGATATTCAATTATTTTTTGTGAAATTACTCCACTAGTTTGTTATAATTATTAATACAAAGATCGAACACTCAGAAAAAAATTGTTGTTGTTGTTGTATTATACTATTTTGTTTTATCACTTAATATTGTATTTTAAAGAACAATTTTGTGGCATTGATAATATGAAATATATTATTCAAAATTGAATAGATATAGGCTCGTTGAATTTATACGTCTAATTTCAAACATAATGTTCCTACTATAATCTATACTTTATAACTAAACTATAGATTTGTAACTCAAACTATAATCAGATACATACACCCTTATGTGATTTTTTTTCTTAGTATATTAAATGAAGGGACAAACAAGTCGTGCGCCTGATGGTAAGTTACACGCCTGTCCATAACAGTTGCAGTGTCACTCAGAGCTTTAAATCGCAAAGATCTGAGGGGCACTGCCACTACGCCCGACACCTTGAGACATAAGTTGACAAGTTCCATGTGTCTGTAATTCCACCAGCACCTTTACCCTTCAAAACCGGAACACAGTAATGTAATGCAAAGTAAGGCGAAACAGGAAGCTGATAAAATACAAAAAGAAAAACGATTTGTAAATACCACTCCTCTATTCGAACAATCAAATGCCCCTTCTATCACAGCCGGTCGTGTTGCCGTTTTAATGTTATCAATTCAACTTGTATTTATTTTTTATGAGATCAAGTTGTGGGTCGAAAAAGTGCGACTGATGCTAAGCGACATTCCTACCTGTACCAGTTGCAGTGACACTCAGAGCTTTCAATTGCAATGATCTAAGGGGCATTGCCACTGCGCCTGTCACCCTTAAACATAAAGTTGAGAAGAGTGTTATATGTCTGCAATTTCACCAGCGACCTTACCCTTCAACGCAGTAATGCTCAGATTACTGCTTGACGGTATAGTTGAGATGGCAGTACGTACTTCCCTGGACGAACTCTTACATAATGAGCTTTAAATATGATTATACTACAAATTTGTTTTTATTTTATTTTATTTGCTGTATGTAAGAATTAAACAATGTATTAATAAATAGTTGATTACAACAATACTTCACGAGGTACGTCGCCTAAGATGGTTATAATCAACTTGAGACATTCAATTTAAATAGCAGCAGAGCTCCTTGTGAAAGAGTTCGTCTAGGGAAGTACTGCCACCTTTCCTATTTCTGCCGCCAATAAGTTATGTGAGCTTTACTTCGTTCCGGTTTTGAAAGGTAAGGGTGCTGGCGAAGTTACAGCACATGGGTCTTGTCAATTTATGTCTCAGGGTGACAGGCGCAGTGGCACTGCAACTGTTATGGATAAGCGTGTTGTTTACCACCAGGCGTACAACGTGTTCGTCTTTTCACCTAGTGTTATAAAAAAAAGACTCGTCAAACAATGTAACTCGACAAAGGCAACTGCCAACGCAAGTAAAACGCTTTATTCTAATACAACGCCACAAAACTTACCACGAAACCAAGATAACTGGACTGTTGATTACGACATATGTCACTAAGTCTCAATTACGTACAACTAAGGCTTTTTATTGTATACCATAAACCTTTTCTACCAACATTACCACACACGATGTGAAAAATTATTAAGCCGCTAATGTTAGATACAAGTTTTATCAAATAAAATTTAATGTTGTCTACTTTAGGGTGTGGTACACCTACTGATGGGTGTTTTTCCGAAAAATTTCCAAGAGTGGCAATTAAAATTTCTGAAAATTTGACAATTTTGAAAAATATTGGTAAAATATATCTATTTTTGCCGCCAAGCAGTAACGTGATTATGCGTTCCGATTTTGAAGGGTCGATGAGTGCAGTGGTAGTGCCCCTAAGAAACCGGAACACGATATTACTGCTTGGCGGCAGAAATAGATACGGTGGCAGTACTTCCCTGGACGAACACTTTCAGAATGAGGTCTACTGCTTCTAAAGTTCTAGTTCAAGTTACGTCACTTCGCATTTTGATTTTATTAATTCTTTGTTCTTAATCAGTACTGACGGACTTATAGACAATACTCACCAATAAACAACCGAAAGTAGCGAATATAATAAAATAATAATAAATTTATTACAAGAAAAAAGTGCATTATAAAAGGTACAGCCAATATCATCAATAAAAAAGAAAATTTGTGTTTTAAATACCAGCAATCATCCAGTGTCACAGAGATACAATCCAATGTTAATCGACAAAATTAGAGCTTACTTATTTATTGAGCATTTGCTATAGAACCATCAGCTTAATCAAGTAACAAATAATTAAGAAACTCAACACGTAATAAAACTTGAACTAAAAATTAATTTGTATAAAATCTGTAATTGTAAAAAGACTAAATTAGAACTAAAATGTGTTTTTGTGATCAAAGTTTACGAATTAGTAATAAATTAACGATCAAAAAGGACAAGTCTTAGTTATAAGTCGGAATATTGCATTTCAACGAGGTATGTTAATATCGTTTCATAATGAAGCCTTGCTAAAATTAGTAAGTGTAATTGCTTATGTAAATAATTGCATTTTCAATGTTGACGTTCTCGCGTAGAATACATATACATACAACGATATAACCTTCGGTTAAAGTAAATGTTTACGTTTGTACATAAATTGCGTTAGAGCTGCAAAATAATCGATGCGCAACGACCTGTTAAAAAAATCCTTGCTAATGGTTTTAAGCCGCATTTTTTATCGTTTTCAGACGTTCCAATTTTTTTTGTTTAATGCCAAGTGACGGGACGGACAAGTCGTGCGCCTGATGGTAAGCTAAACGCCTGTCCATAACAGTTGCAATGTGACGCAGAGCTTGAAATCGCAAAGATCTGAGGCGCACTGCCATTACGCCCGTCGCTCTGAGACATAAGTTGACAAGTCTCTTGTGCAATTTTTCAATTCTACCCCCTTCCAAACCGGTACGCAGTAATGCTTACATCACAAAAATAGATACGGTGGCAGTACTTCCCTGGACGAACTCTTTCACAAGGAGCTCTACCGCTACCGTAGTTACAGGCACATGGGACTTGTGAACATATGTCTCAGGGTGACGACTGCAGTGGCAGAGTCCCTGAAAGCGATATAAAGCTCTGAGTAGCACTACAACTCCTATGGACATGCGTGTCGCTTGCCACCAGGCGCACGACTTGTTCGCCCCGTCACTTGAAATCATTAAAAAAATAGAGTTGATCGAGGTTCCTGGATATATTTAAGTTCAAAAGCCGATTTATAGGATTTATAGGCTTATTTTACATTTTTCTCCATAATTCCAAAACTGGATAGAGGATCTGTTATTTTTTAAAACCATCGAGTATACATATAATCAGAAATAGAAACGAAATAAGGGCCATCCATCCCTGGCAACCCATCAGGAAAATCGGTCTTATATCACTTTTAAATGTCAACTTTCGTTTGCACTGAAACCACAAATGTGATGTGGAAAAAACATCTAATTACAAAACAAACACAATCAAATTTCATCGGTAATTAAATATTAAATATGTAATTTTTCAATTATTGTCCCATTATCAAAGCTCAAGTTAAACTGGTCGATTTGAAGTGAAACAATTGACGACACCCGTAAATTGTTTGGCCAATCGGAGCGCAGTTGTCACCGTAATGATTTGGCAGAGTAGTTTTCCAACAAATTAAATTACATTTCGTCTCTATTTCTGATTATATACTCGATGTTTGAAACAAATCAACGTTTATGGCACTTTCAGGTGAGTCAGCCGTGACCACTTAAAAACAAATATTTGCGTTTAAGATCAGAAGAAATTTTGTTTTTACAGTGTAGCTATGGCGCAAACCTAAGACATGATGATTAGCTCAAAAACGACTTTGAGTTGCATCCGTGTATATTACCTTTTTTCACAAAGCCAAGAGCGCATAAACGTATCCTCGTAAGGCCGTATTTACACGAAAACATACTAAGAGTACTTCGTTGTACAAATATTGAACGACATTGCGTCTGTTTACTTGCCTTAACGACTGTTTGGACGTTGCCTAACGTTTTAAACTCACATGTTAAAAAGATTTTCAATAGTTAACTTATTTTTTAACCCATTTTAAAAAATGAGGAGGTTCTCAATTCGACTGATGAAGATGATCCGCCGTCGGAGAGTTGGTCGCAGAAGGAGAGCTATGGCTCTGCAGCAGCCGACATAGGTGGGTAACGAGTGGCGAAAGCCCCTGGGACATGGGTCCATGAGCTGCAGCGATTAGGGGAGTCCGTCACTCGTCACTGGTGGACGGTGACGGGGAGACAAGAACTTTCCCCGAAAAGCGAGATGGGATTCCGCGCCCAGTCGGGCCAATCACCGTCGGAGTGGCTGAAGAATGCGTAAGCGTCCCTGTGACTCCCACACATGGTAAGGAGATGGAACACTGTCAGATTTTAGTCGGTAGGAGTCCGACATAACCCTTCGCCTCCCCCGGCCGGAGGGTATCCATGAGGATTTCCTGACGTTAAAAAAAAGTAGTGCTCCCATTCAAATTTGAAGACAATTTAACCCACTTTTCGTTATCAATAAAACCTGATAAGTAGATGTAATTTCACAAACATTTGAGGTCGGTTGTAATTGTTCACTGGCTTCATTTTACATTTTTGTGGACTGTGTACACTGTGCGACTTTTTTGTCCTCAATGAACCCATGATAAACTCACGAAAGTTTCTTCATTCATCCAGGTACCTTTACAAATACCTGAGACTTAACAAAATGGGAGAGGAGGTGTTGCCGGCACAGTCGGTCGGGGTCAGAACTCAAGTTCAAGAATCGGCGAACAATGCATGTCGTATCGATCAGCGATACGCCACAGAAATCGAACCGACTCATGCTGCTAGCGAGGCTGACTGAACTGAACACGTTTGCGTACAAAACAATATTTGGATTATTTCAATGGAGGCCACATCCCACATATCGGTGATGTCGTTCGCCGAGGTACCTACGACGTTTCTCGGTTTCGGTTTTCATTTTACGTTATTATTATAATACATTTTTTAATTTTTTCATCTAAATATAAAAAAGAAACCTTGTAGTACGTAAGTACGTCCGTACCACGTACCACACCATTTCTAAAGGTTAAAAGGGACAAGCGCCGCCGTAAAACCCTACATCACGCCCGACTTTGTCCATCTTCAATAGAAAATATCCAACGGGACAGCCGGAGAATACATTAGTGATCGCTGTGTACAGGATGTCATCAACAGAAGGGCAATGTTTTTACCCTATATCTTATCGATAGTATACAGGATATTTAATTCAATAATATACATTAATGCACATTATATGAAGAACACTAAATTTCGCCCCTCGATTTATTGTATATGTATATATGTATACTTCTGTTATATGTATGTATACTACTATTATTAAACCAAATACAATTGTTCTGCTGTGAGTGATTGGTCAGCATCAGTTCCAGGTTATCTCATATTATTGCAATGTTACGTAATAGTTTTTTTTTATTGTACCAAGTGACAGGATAGACAAGTCGTGCGTCTGGTGTTAAGCGACACGCCTGTTCATAGCATTTGCAGTTCCACTCAGAGCTTTAAATCGCAAAGATCTAAGGGACAACGTCACTGCGCCTGGCACCCTAAGACATAAATAAGTTGACAAGTCCCATGTGCTTGTAATTGCATGTTACGCGTTAACCGATTTTGATGATTCTTTTTTTGTTGGAAAGAGGGTACCTGAGAAGTGGTCTCATTTAAATTTGAAGAAAATATTCCACCTCTAAGGGTGGCAAATTAGGGGATGAATGACTTTTGATTTCGGTTTTTTAATACTCGATATTTATTTATCTACAGGTTACATTCTTTATCAAAGGCTCCGTCTCGTCCCAAGACGAGGGAAATATGTATGTATGTAGTTTATTATGTTTATGACCACATATCCTACTACAGTGTAGCACTCTGTATAGCAGACTGGGTGCGCTTACGCATAAATAGCCATTAAAAACTGTTTATCTGCCGACGACACCGCCGCCCCGTTCACTTGTCAATTATGCTCTGTGCGCGCCGTTTGTATGGCAATGCAAAACGTATGGGTCTTACTCTTTTTGTATGGGAAATGGGCAGGTGAAATGTATCTGCGTTTAAATGCTTTTTATTGAGAGAATTTTGAATATATTTACATAATTGCCAACAATATTTGCGTCACTACTTTGTACGCAAGTTTTATTATTCATTATCTTTTTATAATTACCTTTTACTTTTACATTTGTTATACCACCTTTTAGCTAAGGGTGGTATCACATCAACTAATCTATAGTCGATCGATGCTATGGATCTTGAATTCGTCGTCGTTCAACTATTAACCGCTAGATGGCAGCACATTGATTGAAAATTCCTATATAAAATTAAAATGTCGTTATTTGCAATAAAATTGATGGTATTTAACTTTTTCATACAGGGTAAAGTTTAAATTATATTAACAGTCCAGAATTCTTTTTTAATTTGAAACTACGACCAATCATTATTTTCATTTCATAAAGTTTCAAATTATGAAAACCAAATATAATCTTTTTAAACTTATAGTTAAACTTCTTCCAACTTAAAGTTTTGCAGAAGTGACTTGTAAGTTAAAACTATCTTTTTAATTCACATTCGCCGTTTTCAATGTTAGCACAAGTAGGTACATTTATGAAGTAACGAAGTTCTAATACCAGAAAGGTATATAAAATTAAAATCAGCGTGTCTTAAATTGACCAAGTTTTATCTGTAAGGCACTTAAGGCTTCATTTTACGGCCGGAGTCATTATTTCAAATTAAAAGAGTACAAAAAAGGCCCGCCCATTGATTGGAATGCGTGGGCATTCTTTTATTGATTAAAAAGGTTTCTTGATCAATGTACTCTTGAGTTTTTATCTTGTGGAACAATTTAAAATTCGAAATAAACACAGTTTAATCATTTCTTATCTGTGTAGTAATTTTTTTTTATATAATTTACGGCACTCTACTTTAAACTGCCTCATTTACGGTTTTTTTTTAAATTTTATTTTAAACGTACACAAACACAATGTGATTAACATAAGGCAACGGATACATTTTGATACATTAGTAGACTACACTACGTTCCTGAAACGGTGTACACAGCATGAGAAAATTATTCTTCGTAATAAGTTGATGTAAAATTACAAACTCCAAATTTAAAGCGAAAGAAACAAAAATGTACGTTACTTTTTCCAAATTCGATTGCAATTTGGTTTTTTTCTTCCTTCGAAGATAATGTGTGGAAATTTCCATACTTAATACAAAATTACTATAACATATTTCTTGCAAATAAATGTTTAATTGTACCTACTCAAACGTTAGATACATGTCCATGTATATTACTTGGATCACCAGCGCCTATATAAACTATAAATAACTTTCCAATCGTTTTTTTACCTTCACATCTGGCCCATTAGTGAAATAAAAAAATATTTATTTGATAAGCCTCTCAGAATATTCGTAGATAATAAAATGATAAATTTCTCATGGAAATCAAACCGGGAATCCGTCTAATTGGGCAGCATTCCTTGTCACCTCCCACTACACCTATGGCATAAATGGACCACAACAATGCCTATTTGTCTGTCCTATTCTAACCTTAACTTTAAGATCTTCTATCTTATTCTGACTGCGCCATTTTTTAAAGAGATTTTATACCGCGTTTTTTTAAGTTGATAATGTGTGAGGCAACGTGATTAAGTGCTTTCTAATACATTTTATTACTCTGTAAACTCGCATCTTGAATGAGTTGACATCGATAAATAATCTTAGAACATGTGTCGTGATGAATACTCACAGCACACAACTCTGCACAACAATGGAGTATATTTTTTCTTATAGCAACTTTTTCTACCGCAGGCAGGTGGACTATTTTGCCAGTATCCAGTTCTTTGACATAGACGAAATTTTGAGAGTATATTGGTGAGGTAGACGGACGACGTGGTGTTGTCGTAGTTATGGTTTTCACACTTATATTGCAATAAAAACCAGTCAATTGAATATAGAAACAACAAATACCACGAGATAGTTTTGACTGCCTTCGTGGCCGAATGGGTTCAATTCCTGGCCGGGAAGAGTATTCGTATGACCTTTTTTGATACTTTCATGAATTTGTATGTAATTTGTGGTTGTCATATGTGTCTATGGCACCCGCGGTACAGGGTTTTCCTAGTCTGGGGCTATGAATGTGTGTTAAAAAAATATTTACGTCCAGAGACGACACCTGACGTCTCCGATATCAGTTCAGAAATTCGCACAAAAAACCAAATTTTTGAACGAAAGAGAAGATTATCATTCTTGACCAAATTAATATGTTTCTTGACATGTTTGTGACATTTTTTTTATTATTGATTTGGTAGTCTAATTGGATGTAGTTAAGCGAAATGGATCCAATCCACAAAATTATCAAAAAATGAGTTATATGTACCAAAAGGTTCCTAAAGTCTAACCTCTTAGATCAGCAAAAAAATCCAACATATAAACATAAATAAATATCTCTGGAGCTACTTGACATTATAAGTTTTGAAAATAAAACAAGAGTGAGAAACACTTTTAAACTTCAAACAACCATATCTCGAAACTGACGTGCATTTGATCCTTTTTGTTTAACTACTTCCAATTGACATTATTAGATAACTAGACATTTGCATGCTATTTAATATATGCGAAACATGTTTGCACTGACACTGTCTCTTGTAACATTTTCTGTTATACCATGTTTTAAGCAACTAAACGAATTATTATGAGTACCAGAACAACGGGACTCACGCTGGGGCTAATGCCTGGGTGTTCTGGGTAATTCCAGAACACCCAGACGAGAACCAATATAGAAAAGTTAATTTCCCAAATTGATCCTTCCGGGAATCGTACCCAGGGCCTTTACATCCAACGCCCGCATTGTAAACTGTTGTATAGGTCATCAATAAAATAGCACAGCAAACTCAACACAACCCAATAAACTCTAGCAATTATTTTTTAGTAAAAGTAATCTAAACACAAGTAGAAAACCGACCGTTGTTTTTTAGTGCGTGAAGCAAAAATCTCTATTTCTCTTTGGTGAAACCTCAAATAATTTTACATTCTCCCATAAAAAATCGAAAGTATACTTAGTTCAGAAATCCATGCAATAAAATTAAAGCATTAATCAGACTAAAGAACGAAATAAGAAACAAATACATAACAGAAGGCTCAATAAAGCTATTGTCTGACACATACATAAAAAGTGACAAACACAAAAAAAAAAACTAAAAGGCCATAAACGAAGAGAATGAACGCAGGTTGATCGATACAATTAGCAATTCTATTGGTGTAAAAGCCTATCTGACGATGCATCTGAAGAGGTCGACGTACGGACCGTAGTTTCTAGGGCTGGTGCTGAGGTATACTTGCTTTGATAAAGCTGTATTTCGCATCAACTGAATTATCAATAACCTGCTCACAATAAGTTAGTAGATGACGAGCGTATCACGCTTGAGATAGAACAATTAACAAATCTGCTTTGTCAACGTTCGCAATCATCAACCCTTTATATGACATTTTACTGCCTCCGTGGACGAACGATTACCTTGCTGGGGGTCGATTCAGAACTTTACGAGAACTCAGTTGTCGACCGATTTCTTTTCATTGTTCACAACACCCGAATCTAACGTCAAACTGTCGTAATCGAAACCGAACCGAAATGACGTCACACAACTTCTCGACCGGCAAAGGCTAGAAACATTATTCAAAACACAGTTACCGAATGTCCTCTTGTTTACAAAGCAAGAATGTAATATGGAAATCTCTTATTATTTTAACCAAAGTCTGGATTTTGTTGAATTTTATTAATTTATTGACAATCAATCAATCAATCAGCCTATTGCAGTCCACTGCTGGACATAAGCCTCCCCAAGTGTACGCCATAGTGCCCAATCACCCGTTTTCCGCACACAACCACTACCCGCGACCTTCTTCAGATCGTCGGTCCATCTTGCAGGGGGACGTCCTACGTTACGTTTGCAGGGACGTGGTCTCCACTCTAGAACCCGTCTACTCCATCGCTCATCGGTTTCATCGCGATGGTTTCCTTCACCGACAAGCTCGTGGTAAATTTCAATTTAAATTTCTAACATATATTCCGAGAAACTCTAAGGTGCTAGCCCGGATTAGAACCCACGACATAAGGTTTTAAATCAACCTCAAATATTTTCAAACACAGAATAACAGTTTTTTTTTTAAACGTCGGCGAGTTCTTCTCTGGCCTAAATAAGTATATGAAAAATTTTGCATAAAAATAATTGCAACTCACTTAACTGTAACAAAACATTACAAAAATGAAGCAAGATTTATTTACACATAGGTTTCAGAGGCGTAATTACTCGTGTTTTTCCATCTGCATAATCGTGTGCGATCGCTAACCCTACCCACTGCACCGCGGCGGTAATCGCGTTCCTTTGATCTCGCCGGCCTGCGCAGGCGCACCTCCTAATAACGACTTTATTACACCGCCCCAGACCTGCTATTAAAGATGCACTTTGCGTCCGACATCACTTTGTGCCTGTAATTACAAATCTTCTTCTGTGCTATCAAGACTCAATTAAATTGAACATGAGTTTTCGATGAACCCGGCCGTAGCATGGCAGTTTATGTGTGATAAACCTCCCTGTGACAATAGCTATTATATATAGCTATCTTTGAAGGATGAAACAAAAATTGTTGGATTTAATTGTTTTAAAATCAGCTGTGACCTTGCAGCCATGTTTGGCACTGTGTTCTGATCTTTTGCAGTCATTGGTCGCGTTGCTCGCGATGACATAAAAATGTAACGTCCTGGTGCTCGCGTGTTAGCTATTGTGATAAAATGTTGCTGGTTTATTACCTGAATTTTAGAGCTAAATGTGGATATAATAGCTTTACCGAAGCGGCATACTACGGGGGCTGGTGAAATTTGCAACCATCTTTTATTAATTGTTCCGTAGATACGCAATTTGGGATTGACATTTTGCATCACTTCCAGTTTCTGCTAAATAGCGCGACACAAGCATTCTCTCTTGAATGGGTAACCTTTATAATAACACGGCTACGTTTTCCTTCGTTTCTTCGTAGTGTTTAAAAAGCCATAAAGGACAATTTGGTGTTGTAAAGCGAACTGTTCAGGTCAGAACATAATTCATGAAGACTACAGGGCTTGCATTGAACGAATAATAACACAGGATTCACGTACGTAGAGATGGCTTGTCGATGTTTTACGATATCGATGAATTCCTTGAAATAAGTATTCTTCAGTTTTTTTAACTACTTAGTTATATTAAAGAAGAGGCTTGGGATTCGAATCCGGGGTTTGGACCCTTTGAGGTCTTTGGAATTTATGTACGAAATTTTAAGCTTTTCCGTGAAAGAAAATATCATGATGAAACCTGTCGAAGAAGGTTCGCAACCCTCGCCTGAGAAAAGAGCCACGCCCAACAGTGGGACATATAAATGGGTTGATGTTGAGTGATGTTAAAAACAGGTTGAAATTTCGTCATCATCTTCAGCTTATTGCAGTCCGTTGATGGGTATAGGTTTCTCCCAATGTGCGCCTTTGACCGAACCTTAGCTTGACGCAGTCATTTCCTGGCAGTCTCTTTTCACAGATTGTCCACTCTATCTGGCCAGCGGGCGTTCTATATTACGTTACGCCAAGCCGTCCTTGGACAAAATATCAAGTTTAGCGTAAAAAGTATGATACATTGTTTCCTGTAGCCTATAAAAAAATGGTATTTTTTACTATCAAAAATTCTGTAAATATTTTTAGTCGATTTGCTATCTTACTATTAGATATTTGTTGTCTATGGAATTGTACGATGACACCACTTAAACAAGCTCCGATGCATTTAGTAAAATCTTAGTAAAAGAAACCTTAAGTTAATGCCATCTCATATCCGGAAATCGAAATCAGCAGGGTATATCAATAGATGCACACCCCTCTCTGAAATCCCCGAATTATCAAAAATTCAAATAAAAATAATTACATTTTGATATGAATTTTTTGCAAAGAACTGTTTTCCTGATTGAAAAACTGCCTCCGGAGCCGAACGGCTATTACTCTCGACTGCCACGCAGAGGTCTCGGGTTCGCTTCTGTTATATATTTCTATTATATATATTATATCAATTTCTCTCGTAAGTTTGGGTGTAATTTGTGGTTGTCTATATGTGTGGCTATGGTACCCGGGATACAGGGTTGCCCTGGTGCGAGGCTATAAATGTGTGCGTTATTATTATTTTGACTTTTTCTATTTGTAATTTCTTTATAATTTATGGTTTATTGGATCTTTGTATTAATAAAAATATACTATAGTTGCTAGTCTGTCTATGTCGTTTTCTATAAATATCGCACAAACAAATAATTAATAATTCCCTCGACGTTATCAATAATATTAAGTCAAGCTCTAGTACATACAACGGTCCATAAACTCGGCCCTGCGGCGCCCGCGCACCGGCCGCGGCCGTGGCGAGCAAAAACGACGAACAAATTGCCCCACCTAATTACCTCAGGTAGGCGGCCCTACAAAGAGAAACTCAAAAAACGTGCTAAGTTATTCCAAAACTGGCTCCGTAAATATGAATTCATGATCTATTTTTTTTAATTTAATTTTTATAACTTTGGCATCGGGAAACACATTTGTCTTTCCACATGAAAGTATGTAAAAAGGGTAATCGTAATAATTAAAAAGAAACTTTCGAGGTATTGGCATCTCAAGTTTTTTTTATTTGAAAAATGTTATTAGGCTATATGAGATATTAGATAATCATATGTTAATTATTCTATATATTAAATGTCATACATATTTATTTCAAATATATAATATTTCGTAAACAATCTATTTACAGATTTTGATTATAGATTCTGATAAGAAAACGTTTTAAAGTAGTTTAGTATTTACCCCGTTAAGAAATTACTGTTAAATCATTAATTACCTAATTACATTTAAACATCCTACGAAACTTTGTTATATGAACTTAGATTGTAAGTAATTTAACACATTACCATTTCAAAATTCAAGACCACAAGCCGCTGCATATCTTAGCTAGTTTTTTTTTGTAATAAATAAAAGTTTTTTTTTCAGTTTTATATCTACCGTATTTTGCCTAATAATATAGGTAAATGAAACTAAATAAGATATTTTAGGGGGTTTTAGATCTCGTTTCGCTGGTTGCACATATTCTAAAATTGTTGCTTACGCTAATTTTGATAAGGAGGGCAGAATAACTCCTTAAAAATAAACAATGGCTCACATTACAATTCATTACTTGACTAAAGAAATTTATTTCTCTGTTATCATTCTCGGATCCTGTTCTTTGAAATAATATACGTATCCGTCATTTCCGCTGGCCGAACGATCAAATTCTGCTTACAAGGCTACAAGTTTATTTCTGGTGGTCATATTGCATTTATAAATCGTCGGGGACAGTACAATAACGCGTAACTATTATTGGATTATAAGTTTCCATTTTATCAAATACGCGTAACTGCCATGCGAACCAAATTAGCACGATTTACGGGAATCTATTGTTATCAGTCTGTAGACAACATAGATTAATGCTTACTGTGCAAAATTTAAAAAGTGCACCTTTTACCAATGCTACATACGCGGATTTGCACAATTCCCGACGAAATGTCAATTTTGAAACATATATTCGGTTTTTCAACTACAAGAAAATGTGATGTAATGGTTCGCACAGTGGGCGCTCAATGAGAAGAGATTTTCTGGGGAGTGAATCCGTTACTCTGGTATTTCCTACTTTGAGACATTCTGTGATATATTCTACGGGATATGTAAAGAAGAGTGTGAAGGAATTGCATGATTTAATTCTGCCTTCTCCTTTCCATCATCAGGAGACTAGACGTAGGCTAGGAATCCACCTCTATGTTGTGTTACCCTATATTCCCCTATACTATATTCTATATACATATATTATACCCTATATTCGTCGACGTCATCACTTTCCGTCAGGTCAGATGGAGGTCAAATGTGTATTTATTTCGTTATAAAAAAAGACCAGGTAATTGGTGTGATTGTTGGTCATTAGGGAGTCACCACACTTATCGACATGGCTTAGCATTAAGCCGGTCAGAAAAATTTTTACGTCCATGTAATAAAAGCGAAAATGACTGAATGAATATGGTGAGTCCCTAATTATATTGTTAATATAAATACATAAATAATACAAGTACTTTAAAAGATTAGATATTGTAATTTACGGCCTTGTGCAGTGCAAGGGTTACAAATGCTATATATATAGCATTATATAAAGCTACTCTAGGTCAGTGTTTCCCATTGACTTACAAATAAATGGACGACGGGTCTAATACAAAAACCACGAAAAAAATTTTCCCAAGTGAACCTATTTAAACGTAGTGACATGTAAAGGAATATGAAAAAGCTAAAACGTTAGATTCAAATTGTAATGTCATCGCAGTACTGTCTAATTTTGCTTGCTTCGCTGTCAGTCGAACAAACGAAGACTAAAGCGTGAGTGACGCTCTGTATACGATTTTAACGCCCTATAAGTTCGGACACTTTTTAGCGCGGACCCGACGTCCATATAATTGTATGTCAATGGTGTTTCCACAGTGTTGCTTTGAATTAACCAAAACTAACTGCCTCCGTGGTCTGAATTGCTACGTAGAGGTCCCGGGTTTGATTCCCAGGCCGGGAGAAATATGTATGGCTTTCAATTATTTCTCCTGTGAGTTTGGGTGTAATTTGTGTGTATCCATGGCACCCGTTATATAGGGTTTCCCAAGGGTTTTATCAAGTGTGTGCGTTATAATTATTATTATTGTTAAAATTATTATGATACCAATGTGACGGGTGACGGGTGACGGGTGACGGGACAAACAAGTCGCGATCTTGCTGACAAGCGACATACCTGTCCATAGCAGTTACAGTTAAGTCGCAATGATCTGAGGGGCACTGCCATTGCGCCCGTCACCCAGAGACATAAACAAGTCCCATGTGCCTGTAATTTCACCAACATACTTACCCTGTAAAACTAGAACGCAGTAATGATCACATTACAGAAACAGGTAAGGTGGCAGTACTTCCCTGGACGAAACTCTTTCAAAAGAAACTCTACTGCTAAAGATTTTATTTCGTTTTCCAGTGAGCCCAAAGCCCAAGGCCAGCAAAGGCCGTTTGCAAAGGTGCTGATAAGCCAATTTACGGCATGCCTGCGCAAGCGCTCCGCTGCCGCTGTCCTTATTAGCACACTACTGACAAATTGTTTCGACTCATGTATTGTTTTATCAATGTCGAGAACTTTGAGTGTTCTTGGCGCCAGAACGAACGCCACTAAGTGGGAGATAATGGAAAAAGATTCCTAGTAAAAACCGGCTTAGTTTCGGTAGTTTTTCCTGATTACAAGATTCTGTTTAATTTGCCTCCGTGGCCGATCCGTTACCACACCTTACTACCACGTTCGATTCCCGGATCGGGAGAAATATCTGAAGGGCACTGCCACCGCGCCTGTCACCCAGAGACATAACTTCACAAGTCCCATGTGTTTGTGATTTTACCACCACCCTTCAACACCGGAACGCAGTAACGTAAAGCCTAAAGGAGCTCTGCTGTTACTAAAAAGGACTCCAAGTCTAAAATATTTTACAGCCAAAGGTAACTAATGATATTACGTTTATTTAACAAAACGACATCTTTATCTATATATTTTTACAATGCAAGTGTAATAATAAAAATAGTATCGTTAATTGCTTTACCGATAACCTATTTTGGCGGTGTCTTTAAAGGTTATTATACTTTTCCATGCATTGTTTTTTTTTTCTGGGTCCGAGGTGTTGTGTGAACTGCAGCCGTATCATTAACTCAGGTAAGAAGGGTCGTTTCCCGTATTTTTAGGATGAAGCGGGACACACAAAAGAGTGGTAAACTTGGTCTGAGTTATTTCTCGAAAGGGCTATACTTGAAGTTACCTTCCGACTACCTTATAGTAACTTTCATTTGAACCTCTATCATGAGCTACCATGTTTATAGTAACCTTAATCCTAACCTACAGTGCGTAGACAAAAGTCTAGTCTAAAGTCTAAGTTTTTAGCAGTAGTAGAACTCCTTGTGAAAGAGTTCGTCTAGTGAAGCACTACTACCTTACCTATTTGTGCCGCTGAGCAGTAATGTGAGGATTGTGAGCATCAACTCATATAATAATAATATAATAATAACGCACACACTCAACATAGCCCCGCACTAGGGAAACCCTGTGTCGCGGGTGCCATGGACACACACATAGACAACCACAAATTACACCCAAACTCACGAGAGAAATAAATGTAGGCCATACAAATATTTCTCCCGGCCTGGGAATCGAACCCGGGGACCTCTGCGTGGCAGTCCGGTATGGTAACCGTTCGGCCACGGAGGCAGTTAGAATTTCAGGGTGACAAGCGCAGAGGCAGTGCCCCCCATTTAAAACTTACAGTGGCGCTGCAACTGTTATGGACTTATTCGTTCCGTCACTTGGTTATCATTAAACAACATATTTAGACGATAAATTCTTTTTAATACAGTTGCTCAAAACGTGGTATTTTTCGCACTACAAATCGTGCGGAAAGTTGGATTTCTCGCACTAGTGCTTTTTACTTTTCCAGTTTTTTTTAAATTTACTGTTGTTTTAAGTCTTAAACATAGAACTAAAGAGATTGTATATTTATTTAATATTTAAGTGCTTTGTGACGTAAGTCTTTCGTCATTAAAACTTACATTTACTTACAAATACTATATAATGAACGTATCGAGTGGACCTCCACAGTCTCTGCCTACCCCTGAATGGGTGACAGGCGAGATTTTTATGTATAAATATGTTCTATGTATTACAGATAAATTGTATCTCACTACCGTGCACGGGTTCCTAAAGAAGTTTAAAAAAAGTACCAGGACTTCATAATAAGAAAAGTGGTTACCGACCGATATTACAGAAAATAAGCAAAAACAGCACATTAGAACTAGATTTCCATAGACTTTTAAATAATGGTTGCAGTGGTTGTATTTCATTATTTTAATTTACTAGCTGAAAATGAGTTTTTTTAATACTGTTTTATTTTACTTTCAATGTAGTTTTTTCGCAAATGTATTAAAAAACGTCGTTTGATACACGTGCGGATTTGTCATTTTCACTTGTCTCGAGTCTTGACCCTCGCCTCTGGCTCGGGCCAAGAAGCCTCGAGACTCGTGATTAATGACCAACTTTCCGCACTTGTATCAAAAATAACTATTAACGTTGACCTGCCTCATTCCTATGCTGCAGTCTCCTTCAGAGTTCATATGTTTTCTATAAACATGCTTAATACAAAATCTGAAGCTATATATTATGAGCATAAATAAAGGAATAGAACAAAACAATTTAACTGCAAATAACATCACGTGCGCACCATTTTTCCTATTTTCTCTTTAAAAATGTCAAACACGACTTGCAACATTTTAATCTTCTTCCTTTATCATTCCCATGGCTTTATCGCCTTTATTTCTAGTAATGTAAGACTCGAAATTGTTTAAAATGCTTTATCTGTGAAAATACAGAAAGTACGCGCGTATCTTTTATATCTGGACCAGTCGTGGCTAATCACAGAGTAGCGAATTTCTCGTAAACCAACTTATTTATTTATATAATTTATTGTATGTCCTCCCTAAAATAAACAGCACGATCTTTGACCGCAGCACCTATGTAATAGCGATTAGAATTTATAACAGACTTCCAATGGAAATGAAAATGTTTAAATAGTGATAAATTTAAAGCTTGTTTAAAAAATGGTTAATTGACAAAGTTTTTTACAATCTTAACGAATTTTATATAAAGAAATCAAATATTTGATAATTGTATAACTAACTTAATTATAATTTTAATTTTTGACATTTAAGTTGTCAATACGTTTTGATTGAATTGTAATTGTAAGACATTGTACGCCTGATTTGGGTAAGAATTGTAGATCTAATCACTTGTAAGTAACACCTGTATTTTACCAATTCATACAATAAATGTTTCTGATTTCTGATTTCTATGCTATATAAAGCACAGAAAGTCATGCTATACGGAAACCTTTATTAATAATCGCATTAGGTCCTTAACAGACATAGACATATTTTTATTGGCATAATAAAATAACACAAAACCACACGAAAAACAGTTTACATATAAATCATTATTTGACATATAATTACAATTAAAATTAAAATAAACATGCAAAGTAGATGGCCTGGTATGGTCTGTGTTGCAGCGTCATGCCAACACGGGACTTATCTCAGCATATGCTGCAATAAATGGTAAGTTATTGCAGCATATGCTGAGATAAGCGCTGATTTTCAATAAAAAATATGAATACTGTTACATATTACATTTACTATTATTATATATTATAATGAATACGTAAATAAATATATATATAATAGCAAGGCAAGACAAATAATGATAATAATCAAAATTACACACACTAAATACCAATGAGATTATAGGATTGAGCGAATCGCTACAAATCTCTTCGTATATATATTTTATAATATAGTTTTTTTTTAACCGACATCAAAAAATTCAATTCGTCTTTTTCGTTCTTTTTCTTTTTTCTTTTTTTTGTATGTATGTTACGCGATAACTCCGGTATTTGTGAACCGACTTTCATGATTCTTTTTTGTTGGAAAGGGGGTACTTCCATAGTGCTCCCATTTCATTTTGAAGAAAATCATCCACCTCGAAGGGTGGCTGTTCACGCATGAAGACTCATTTTTATAAATAGCGCCTAACTTTAATTTAGGAGCAATTACTTTAATGGTTGATTTTGCTATTTCTCCAATTCTAGGCGTTTTTCTCTCAATATACTTTGAGTAGTTATAACCGATTTTTATTATTTCCAGTGTATTTTTTATACACTATAATATTTTTTCTTTTTAATTTATTATAATAATAATGAAATTGACGTATGATAATGCGTTAACAGTAATTTATTTACAAGATTTCTCCTTCATTTGCTAAAATCGCACTTAAAATTGTTATTATTTAAATTTATTATGCATCGTATGGCAATTCATATTGAAAATAAATATATAGAAAGCAATAAAATGCATTAAATGGAGTAGTGGTCTTCATAATCAACACATTTTATACGTCCCACTGTTGGGCACGAGTCTTCTCATAAGCGAGGGTTTTAGCCATAGTCCGCCACGCTGGCCCAATGCGGGTTGGCAACTTCACACGTCTCCTGAGGGTCGTGTACCTTCTTCGACATACAGGTTTCACAAGCTTCACCGTAAAGCTATCATTCTAAATTTCAAATTAAACTTCGCATATAAATTTAAAAAAACTCAAGAGGTGCGGATTTGAAACCACGGCCTCTGGTTGAGAGGCCATTGGGCCATCACGTCTTTTTTACGGAGTTGATTTACTATAAAACCGTGAGACTATGTTCAAGTGGGCTGGCCATTCACGAGAAACATCTGAATCGGGTCATTCAACTCAGCATTAGGTAATTAAGATAGTAATTTGTTACATTTCGAATCGTGTTTCATGAATGAATAGTTACATATATATATTCTACTTATTTTATAATAGCTCTGGATAACATCATAAAATAGACTTAAGAATAAAATATGCACAGGATGAATAAACCAATTCATTGTCACATTGACTTACAAATAAATGGACGACGGGTCTAATACAAAAACCACGAAAAAAATGTCCCAAGTCAACCTATTTAAACGTAGTGACATGTAAAGGAATATGAAAAAGCTAAAACGTTGAATTTAAATTGTAATATCATCGCAGTACTGTCTAATTTTGCTTGCTTCGCTGTCAGTCGAACAAACGAAGACTAAAGCGTGAATGACGCTCTGTATACGTTTTTAACGCCCTATAAGTTCGGACATTTTTTAGCGCGGACCCGACGTCCATATAATTGTATGTCAATGCATTGTCACTTAAAACACAATTACAGGCACCCGTATTCTTTGAATTCAGACGTGTTCTAGTGCATACTCTGAATGCAATTAATTATTGGCATATGTTCTATATTATTCTAACCAATGTTTTTTCCGTTTAAAACTGTGCCTGCACTTGGCGAATGTTAGGTAACTCATAGAAAATAAGATAAATTAAATATAGACATGTAGGTTTTGTTAAAAAACTATAATTACATCAACTACAAAACCGTCAATTTCAGAATACCAGATACAACAAGGGACAGAAGCAGAACATGAGCTTCAACATATCCGATGTTACCTGTACGCAATTGTAATCTTAACCGATCTAGTCAAGTTCGAATTTTTTAATAACAAATTCAATGAACCTCCATGGTCGAGTGGTTTGCATACCGCTTTTCATGCTGTCGCCAGCTCTGAGGTCCCAGGTTCGATCCCGGCCGGGTCAGTATAGAAAATTAACTTTTCTATATTGTCTAGGGTGTTTGTAGCACCGTTGTTGATTGCGATTTCCTTAACATAAGTGCTTTAAGTACTTACTTTGAGATCGTCTAATTTACAGTCAATAATAAAAACAAAAATGATTACAGCGACCTCTCTGAGTAAAGAAACAAATTTTTCACAGATGGCGCTAAGGCATAAAAAGTCGTTAAATACCAAAAAAGATCTGCACCAACCACACAGAAAAATTCGTTAAGTCCACTGGTTTGTTCCGTGGCTTAGTTGATATATCAACTGGCACGGTTTGCTAGAAGACATCGATTCGAATCCGGCCGGATCGAAGGAATTTTTTTAAGTGTTCGGTCTTTGTTATTAATAATTATAAAATGAACAAGTGTTTGATTTACTATATACTTATATTATATGGTTAAATCGTCGGCTGAAACGTTATCCGTGGTGCCAGCGACACTGCTGCAATAACTTTCTCGGATATCACCGCTAACGGCATTCGACCTCATCATTATGTCGCTTGATTCGAAGCTACACTGACTTGATAGTGTTGTAATTACGCGAGTATTACATATGATGTTGGAACAATAACGTCAGTCTTTGATTAAAGAAGAAGTATCGTATAGCAATAATGTGAGTTTGGGAAATGTATAAAACATTTATAGACACTTATTTTCGTGAAGTGGATAAACGTGAATTTAACAGCAAAACAATATTTCGGACACTCACTATTATAAATATCTCAAAACGGTTAAAATTATATCACACGAAGATATACCTCATATATATAATAAGATATATCGTATGTATCCATATCTAGAGACAGATAGCGAGCAAAGGGACGCCGACGATAAGGGCATTAGTTTATCCGATACACATCACATCAGCACTTACTGATAGTATTATAAAAAATAAATTGTCCATAGATATTGCGCCGGCAAACGTGATGCCTGGATCAACGGATAGTAAAGATTATTTGTTTTTATTGAAGAGCGGGCGGATCTTTGATATTCGCGCTAACTGGGCAATGCTCGCTCTGCACCCTCAAACCGTATTAACCAATTATCTGTCATAATCTCTTAGTTCCTCCTAAAAGATAATTGTCATACTTTCTTTTTATTAACAGATACTGTCGTCGATATTTTCATTAAAAATTAAAAAGGACGTGTTTTATGAGATATTTTTAAACGTTAAATTTTTATTGAATTGATATTCAATTATTTTGTGAAATTACTCCACTAGTTTGTTATAATTATTAATACAAAGATCGAACACTCAGAAAAAATTCCTTCGCTGCGGTCGGATTCGAACCGACGTCTTCTTGCATACCGTGGCAGACGCTATACCAACTAAGCCACGGAACGAACCAACGGACATCACGAATTCTTTTATGTGCTTGCGTCGTGTCTTTGTACTTGGTCTTTCAACGACTTTTTTTCGACTTTTTTTACGACTTTTAGTCGTAGCGCCATCTATGAGAAATCTAGTACAGATTTATCACCCAGTTAGTACCTTTACAGCTACCAGTCCTGGCGAGAGATGTCGCTATTCACTGTATTAATTAAATTTTTATTGAATTGATATTCAATTATTTTGTGAAATTACTCCACTAGTTTGTTATAACTATTAATATAACAAATAAAACTATATGAGGTCCGTTGGTTCGTTCCGTGGCTTAGTTGGTATAGCGTCTGGCACGGTATGCAAGAAGTCGTCGGTTCGAATCCGACCGGATCGAAGGAATTTTTTCTGAGTGTTTTTTCTGAGTGTTCGATCTTTGTATTAATAATTATATTTTTAACAGGTTTAATAATTTATTAGCGGAGGAATGACATAGGAAGGTAACATTGAAAGAAAACGGCCACGAAAGACGTTTTCGGATCGAATCGAGATCGATCTTGAAAAGGCTGGATTGAGAAAAATAAGAGGACTTGTGTGAAAAGATTCATTAATATATGTGAAGCTAGAGAGGTTAGCCAGGGTCATGCAAAGTGGTGACTGATAAGGTCCGCCTACCCCCACGGTAATAATAATGTGCTATACAACCACACCGACTTACTTACATCCCGGTCGCAAACTTGGGACTTATAATGGCCACTACCTAGAAAAACCAATTTAGAAAAAAATTCTTAGGTTTTCGCGATTGTTACACATAGGAAATGAAACTATTTTTCCGGATTTAAATCGCGTATACATATTTGTTTTTTTTTTATCGCGTATATTTGGTTTGCAAACAAACCGACGTTTCGGGCCCTTTACAGGTCCCATGGTCACGGTTGACTCGAAACGTCGGATTGTTTGAAAAAACAAATATACGCGATTTAAATCCGGAAAAATAGTTTCATTTCCTATTAGAAAAAAATATTTCACAAAAAGATCTCAACGTGGGACCTCCTTATCCAGGGCCCGCAGAGAAACAGTTTGGCCACTGATGATGTCAAACTGTATTAAGGTAATATTTATCAGTGTATCCGTAAGTATATATCTGCACGATTATTTCATTTGAGAGCCCTTTCTTGTTTTCTATTCTACGTCAAGAGTCGGCTTACATTTTTGATGCTCAAGTGCTCCCTGTTATCCATCGAATTTGTATTATCTATGATAGTAATGTTGGCACTAGAAACAAGTTTTAGTACACTTGCGTCGGAAATATTCTGGTATATAGCCTTTTTACATCTGTTCTTTAGAATTGGTTTTTGTGACCTTCTTCTGCTTATATTCTATTAACTCTAAAGTAATTAGCGAAAGATTGTTAAGTAGATTCTTTAGATTGCACTTGCTTTTACAAAGCAATGTGCAATCTGCAATCGACCGATTGTCGTAAGTTTCATCGTTATTATTAATAACTTTTCCATTTTTCTTTTCTATTGGTCTTAGAATCTCTTTGATAGACTGAAATGTTTTCATTATTAAAAAAGACACTTAGAAAGTTTTCTTCTTTCCAATATGTTGTTCCGAACGCTCATTGGTTATTTATTTCGAGTTGAACAAATCCAGACTCGTGAAGTACTCTTTAATAATTGATTGCGTAGTGCAAAACGTTTATACAAAAAGTTCAAGTGCGCAAAAGTTGCCTAATTAACCTTTTGTACTTTTTATGCCTTCAAAATTGTTATTAAATTTAGCTAAACATAGTCCATGCTAGTAGTATTTATTTTAACTTGTTTAATTTTAACTGAAATTTGTTTTGTTTTCTACGTTGATGGTGAATATATCGTAACTGTGGATTGTTTTCACGAACAAACGTGTTAAGAAATAAGACAGAAGCTATATATAAAGCGATTTTTAAGTGATGTTAAAAAGAAAAGTGCGGTAAAAATGATACTGTCGGTCACAAAAAGTAAATTATTTTTATATACGCAACTACAACGTTTGATGTAAATTTATATATCTAAGCAATAAATAAATGCAATCATAATAAAAATCTTACGCCGTACATTTTCTCTGAAAATGTTTATAATCTTTTTACAATAACGTTAAAATCGCAAATAAAATCAAAGTTATAAATTCATATCTGCATGGTAATTAAGGTGATGCGGCTACGTGCACGGGGTACACGGATAAACAAATTCGCGGCGACCACACATTTGGCGTATATCAATAAAGATATGCGATGCTTCGGCTCCTTTGATCTGACGATAGCGTTAGACTCTTATCGCTTACGTCTGTCGTTCGTCACCCACGCTTTTAGTACATGTAAATTGTAAACAACGTAATAAACAAAGCTTTTAGTGCCTTAAAATTTAGTTATTCGTCTTAAATATCACTTAAAATAAAGTAATTAATAGATATCAAATGTATGGGTGCTTTAAGGATCATTCTTAGGCCCGTGGCTTTTACAATTTATCATTTGTTACGATGTTTGATCTGTCATGTGTAGAGCGTAAACATTGCTTTTAAACGGTGAAAGAAAAGAAATTCTACGTTTAACAAAAGTTATGAATAAATTATGCAAATTGTATTGTAGTGAGAATGTTTTACTGTTCTGACAGCTATCATAAACGACAATTTATGCAGAGAACTTGTGTGTACTTATGTACTCGTACACATGCAACATTATTTAAGTGACAATATCAAGTTTCTTGCCATTTCGTGCCACATGGAGCAACGCTTTTGGAAAATAAACGCAAATATTACAACAGTGATTGACAAGACCTAATGTTACATAAAAAATTATTTAAAAATATGTTCCGATCTTTAAATGATTACGATTTAATCTTTGACAAATTTTAAACACGGCAAATGACATGAACGTACTGCCATAGAACAAAATTACAATTGCTAATGAACGTTATGTTATTACACTCGTTATATTACCATCACGGCTCTGGCGCCACGTCTCGAATTGGATTTTAATTGAACAGCGATAATGTTATACATGCATTTATTTATAGCTTTAATGAACTGTCAACGATGGCATTTGCATTACTTTCTTTAGAAAAAAACGGTTGCTTATGAAGTTATTTTAGAAACTTACAAAGATAGTGTTTCACCTAAACACCTAAGTTCTATGTCTTTACAATTTTTGGAATAAAATTTAAAGATAATTATTGGATTTTCTTTTTTTTTTTATTTATGTGACGTTATAGTTCTCGTGGGAATTTAGAACAATACTTGCAAATACTGTCCCCTTATCGTCCATACAGTAGTTAAAGTCAACAATACAGTTCACCCCTACATTATCTGCTACAATTTCAACAACAGTTTTACAAACCATTAAATCTATAATCAATTGTCTACTATAAATCTGCGGAGGGGTACTTTTGATATAGTTAACCATTAGTGGAAATATCGATTATTGCTGCTAGAGGTTTCTTTTTATAAGTGTTATACTTTTTTGATCCTTCGTTTCCACTACCTATTGTCTTTCGTATATTCTCTTACAATAACTTTTCCTTTTCTCTACTTTAGTACAAGCTCTATAAAATAAAATGTAACTCACCGCTTCTTCTGCTTCGTTCTGATCATTGTGACCCATCAGATTGGGCATAGCAGTCCAATTATATACGAAATCCTGGCATAAAGGCAGCTTGATCGTCTCACACTTTCCACCTTCCACCTCCTCCTGGTCAGCAGACACCAACCAAACTCCAAATATCAAAACAAGTAAAATCCGAGCCATGTTTATAAACTCACAATAGTAAAAAAAACACCAAAATTATGTCATATTCAAACAATTCTCAGTTATGATAACACTTCTTTGCAACTCTGTATCGTAAACATTTTTCTTTTTCAAATGTTAGAACGCACGTCCCCACCTGTTGACAGTTCGGCGCGGACTGATTCGAATTTCGAATGCGGCGCGGCGTTTCAAAGGCAAAAGAACGAACCGGTTGCGGCCGGTGCGCACAGAGCCGTGCATATGTTCCGATAAAAAGTCTGAACGCATGAGCAGGGCATTAAAGAAGAAAAAAAGGGCCTAATTCGTGTACGGCTCACTGCAATCAGTGGTAATTTTATCCATCTCCTTTCAACAGACGTACGAGTAAAAGAGACGGGTGGAACAATGGGCCACATATAAAATTAAGTGTATCTGCCCATGGGGCTGGATTTTATTTTCCGAAATTGCTGCAATAAAAGTGTCGGATAATTGAGAGGTTCGAAAAGTTTATTACACCATTTCTGTGTTAGGTCTGAGAGAGTGATAGCTGGGAGCTGACCCAGTGGCTAAAAAAGATTAAGTGTAGGAAGATAATGTAGAGTCGACATTTGATCGATTAGGACAAAGTAAAATGGAACTACCAATAAGAAGGTTTTAAACATTTCAGTTTAGCAATAAATTACCGAGATTCTTAAAATATTCTGTTTCGTCGCTAACCAAGGACGTAAAAATAGAGGAGTTATATGCTAGAAGCCTTTGCCTGTGTATTTATCTAATATCAATATCTATCTGTGGCATCGTTGTTCTTAAATGGCTGTACTGATCTTAATGCGATTTTTTTTAATTGAAGGCTAATTTGAACCGGATGGTTCTTTGGTTTGGTTCTAACTACGTTAGATAAACATCGGGTCAGCTGTTTAAAGATCACTAGTTCTTTTCCCAGTTAGTGTAGGGATCTCAGTCGTCCGTAAATCGATTCAACTTGACGTTTTGAAATCTGAATCGAAACCTCCAATGACCATTACGCCAACTTAATTTTTGGACCTGTTCTGTTTTTATTTTGCTTTTTTGTTTCTTTTTTTCAGATTTTTTTTTCGCATTTTGTTTTTTGTTTCTTTATTTTTTTTTCACAATATCCGGGGAGTGTAATATTAGTAAATAAATTACGGCTGTTTACAAATATAACAGAAAATGACCAAGAAATAAAGTAAGCCTAGTGTCCATTGGAGGTATTATAATGAATTTGACGATATTACAATAATATGGACACCTTGCTATGATTTTGCAACCAGCAATACGTACAGGAAGGGAATGCGGGGAGGTTGCTTACGTGAATCCCAACTTCGAGTCACAGCAGAAGAATCGTGTTTCTGCTCATTGAATTAATTGTTACAGATTAGGTAACTTTTGGGAGTACACTATTTTGTATCGGGCTTTTCTTTTAAATTTTAAGTTAACTACTTATTCACCATACCATACTTATGTTATAGTGCTACAAATAATCTGCACTTGTTAAGTTTGTATGTTCAATTGCTAAGACCATGATCTGAAAAACTTAATTCGAGTTTTTAACCGACTTCACCGGAGCTAAAAGAAGGGAAATATTTCCACCGTTGGAGGAGAACGTTTCGTCTCGGCTTTTATCCGCGGCGTCAGCTAGAATACGCAATTAGGGCCTCCGCCGGTCTAATAACACCTCCAACACACATTCCAGCTCCATTCGATTCTTTACTTTAAACAACTTCGGATAGAGTACATATTTTATGAAATAGTATTTTTAGGGTTCTCAGGTAGAGTCAATATTTTTGGTTTTGAAATTTTTATTTCTCGGATTTTGTCTGTGAATTGCTGCTCAAGTCTCTTTGTTTGGAGTACTTTAATTCTGACATAAAGAAACCAGTGAAACTGAAGTTATAATATGAAAACTTCATGCCTTCTTATCTTCTAGCATTCCTTAAATGATTTGTATCTTTTACGCCTTTTGTTAACTTTCTACAACGTATTATACTGAATAATAATAATATAATAATGAAGGATTATCATCGGAACCAAGAGCATCTCTTCGAAATGCACTTCATAAACTTTGATATCTTTCAAAGGCATCTCTTCTAGTGTAACTTGGTCTTTTAAATAAGGCATTTCGTTTGATATTGAAAGGGCTATTGGGGTCAAGTTGTGCTGGTGTTGTAGTATGAATAGCTGTATTGTGCGAGCGGGACGGGGCGACAAAGACGCCGCCGGGCGGCGCGTACGCAGCCGGACGACGCAGGAATGCCTAATTAAGGACGCTTGCGTGGACGCCGGGGTGATGGGTGTGGTGTCACTGAGAGCGGTGTACGTGGTACTATTTACTAATAGAGATGAAGCGACTATGCACATTTTGTCTAATCAGTATTTGAAAAGGTTGTTGTACTTGTTATTTCTGAAGTCCATAAACCTACAATTTCACAAAAGAATACGATTTTATTAAGCATTAAAGTATGTTAGGGGTTCATAGCTCCCTCATATTTTATACAAGAAATAAACGGTAGGGTTCAGATGTTATCTAACAGTTATTACTTCCTCGTTAACATAATCGAGAAAACTCTATTTACATTAGCACTCAAGCTTCACAATTGCTTATGATTACCCCACGGGAAACCACATACCTCGCAGGAATCATCTGTTTACTGAAAAGTTGTCATTTTGTAGATGTAGTCTTATTACAGTAAGTGTGGGAATAGTTTGTAACAGGAAAATTTAGATATTTATACCAAAATAAATGTCTATTAAAACTCTTTCGGAAATAATTCTTTTTTTTTTATTTATTAAAATATAAAATCAGGAGAACAGAGAGATAGAGCTTGTTCTAAGGAATGGGAATTATGGAGTTACCCCACTTATTGACACCCTTTAAAATGGTCAAAAAAGGCTTTACATCCAGGGAATAAGAGGTTTTTTTGCTCATATCACGCTTCAGCGGACCCCGCGTTCAGAAATGAGGGTCGAGCAGTGGGGTCCCGCCACAGTATAAATTTTAATTCATTTATAATGAGAGTACCAACTCATCTTCTGCGGACTTTCAAGGATGAGTTTTGGCCGAAGAGAGTCATGTGCCTTTCCAAGACCTACTACCGGGCACCCACGTTGCGTCACACGTCATACGTCGCAGACAATACGTGTAAATAATAAATAGTCATTAGTGTTTATCACATTATTATGTATGTTAGTCTATAAGGTTTATATTTATGGATCTTTGTAACCTGAATATAAATAAAATAAATGCGGTGATTCCGTTCAAGAAGATGAGAACATCGAGTCCTTAGAATATATTCTATTTTATCGGAGCCAAATCGGCTGAGTCTAGTCAATAGCTTCTTTTAATTAATTAATAATAATAGTTTTTTTTTAATTTAAGACAACATACTTTTTAGTTTTTAGTAGTTAGGTTCACTTGTTAGTTTTACAGAAACCTTAGTTAGGTACTACGTTAGTTTACAGTTCAATATACATAAATGTAATAAAATACAATACAATCAAAAATAAAATTTTAATTTAAAATAATATAAAAATGAAATAATTTAACATTAAAAACTAAAAGTTGAAATATTATAATAAACATTCCAATTTTTTTATTGAAATAAAATACGCAAAAATAAACATTAAAACTGAAATAAAATAAAATAAAAATTGCATCCCCAGCTTGATCTACATTTTAATTTAATTTAAAATTTTGGGTGTGTTGTCGTACTAACACACCAACAAAATGCTCAAGCATGGGCTCTGCTATTTTACAAGTAAACATTTTCAGAATGACAAGAGAATTCATGTGAGGTATATGGTTTCAACACAACCCGTTAATCGCTCTCAGTGACGCCTATACGAAAGGGCGGTATAATTAAAATGTCAGAAATGGCGGTACCCGAGTGATGTCGCGGCACTTGACTAGCGTTATGCCAGCTCATGCGAATTTCATACGATTGTCGCGGACAATACGATGCATATTAAATATTTAATGTCAGGCTGTGAGCGAACGGTTTTATATTGCAATATCGTCACCACAATGAGAATTAAAGCGTTTTTCAAAGTACAGTTCCAATTCAGTCTGAAATTAATAACCAATCTGAACTGGATAATGGTTTTGAGATTGTAATGAACATTTTGCACCTTTGGTGCAAACACCACATACGCGAAATGACGATTTTTAGGAGAAGTTTAAAGTGTCTACGTACGAAATTAGTCAATAACGTTTTTATGCTTAACACGTTCAGACCGGGATCAAAATTACCATTATTTGCTGTCCAGGGGGAAAGATTCTCCCATGGCCACCAGTGCGGTGGTACATCATTGCCCCATCAAGCAAAAAATGTGTCGGGGCGGGGTGCGCCATCGGTGGACACAGCGAAATTATACTTTATCTCTTTCTAAGGGTGGTATTCTAGAACTCTACTCAATGCTCAAGTCAGGATTGCACTGGAAACACAAGCACTGGAAATACGACCCTAATGGCAGGGACTTAAGTATGTTTTCGAGTGCTTTAAACCATACTCAAATCCTGACTTGAGCATTGAGTAGAGTTCTAGAATACGACCCTTAGTCTCAATTTATATTGCGGCGGAATGGAATGGAAGCGAATTTTTGTAACGATATTGTACGTAGCATAATGAATTGTATGGTCAATTATGTAACGTACAAACTAGATACCTACGAGCAAAGTCTTCCGCTGAATTCTCGCACATGCTCGACGCCCTCTTCTGACATTCAGGCTGTGGCTGCTACAGAGCCTAATTAACTTATTAAGTACCACTTATGTATTTTTTGCCAATTCCGAATGTTTTAATCATTGACTTACAAATAAATGGACGACGGGTCTAATACAAAAACCACGAAAAAAATGTTCCAAGTCAACCTATTTAAACGTAGTGACATGTCAAGGAATATGAAAAAGCTAAACGTTGAATTTAAATTGTAGTGTCATCGCAGTACTGTCTAATTTTGCTTGCTTCGCTGTCAGTCGAACAAACGAAGACTAGAGCGTGAATGACGCTCTGTATACGATTTTAACGCCCTATAAGTTCGGACACTTTTTAGCGCGGACCCGACGTCCATATAATTGTAAGTCAATGGTTATAACACAATTCCTCAGAAATAATTTGTTATATTTATTTTCGTTTTTCTATTAAGTACATTTTTAATTCTTTTTTCAAATAAATACTTTTTTGACCTTGATTTTTTTTTTAGTTTTACATAATAACAAATTGCAGTATGAAAATTTTACTGTTGCAAAGGGGAACGTTTCTCTCAAGGCGGCGTGGATTTCTTAGTACCTATACCAAAAGTCAAGTGTTGTGTGACCACCAACACGGTGGTACACTACGCCTGATAAACTAGCTGTCCGTGTGTGGTACACACCGGTCTGAACGTGTTAAATAGGAGAGAGTTATCAAATTTCATATAGGTAGGTATATACATAATTTGTTTCATATAGCTCGTATTATTATTATGATTTTCATGTGATAGAAACAGTTTTGACGTGTGATCACAGGGTGGTTTTAATATGCCAAGGGTAGGGTTTGTTATTTATTTATATATTATTATATATGTAACAAAAATGTGGGTTGCAAGTTGTAGCTCAGTGGGAGAATGGTTCCTTATCAATTGATAGGCGGACCGTTTGACTTCCTGTAGCGGTAATAGTAGTAGAGCTTCTTGTCATAGAGTTCGTCCAGAGAAGTACTGCCACCTTAACCGTTTCTACCGCCAAGCAGTTGTGTGAAATTACAGGCACATGGGACTTGTCAAATTATGTCTCAGGGTGACGGGCGCAGTATCAGTGCCCCTCAGATGTTTGCGATTTAAAGCTCCGAGTGGCACTGCAACTGTTATGGACATGTAGCTTGCCATCAGGCGCACGAATTGTTCGTCCTTACACTTAATATTACAAAAAAAGCGGATTATATTCATACCTCGTAAGTTTTCAAAATCAAATCTAGTACGTCGAAAAAAGTTCATAATCCTTGGAATACGTTGTGAGAGCGCTGCTGGCGCTGGTGGAGTTCTATAGGATTGTAATGTAGCTAGGAGAGTAATTAGGCAGAGTAGTAGTACCTTCAGCAGCCAGCGCGCCTTCGTACATCTTGCTTAGTACGTTTAAAGTTCTAAGTTCAAAAGGGTGAAGAATTAGTGGTAAGAAATCCAGTTTTATGAATATTTATTCCAGTTGTAACAATATTTATGATCTTTAAAACGTTTATCAAAAAATTAAGACGAGAAGACGTGCTCGCTGCCGCGTTCGAGCAGGGAGTGACGATGCAACGAAACAAAATCAGAATGCGATGCAAAGTAACTATGGAAATTCTAAATTTAAATTTAAATACGAGTGGCCAGGAATCGAAGAAAGGCGATAAAAAGGTGGGATGACGATGTAAGGAGGTCACACCGTCACAACGTTTCCGCTTTTTTTATGTAAAGTAATAGACAAGCAATCGGGTGGTGGTCATCGTCGCCCATGATATCAAGTGACGGGACGAACGAATCGAGAGTCAGGTGGTAAGCGACACGCGTATTAATAGCAGTTACAGTATCACTCAGAACTTTAAATCGGAAGGCTTTTAGGGGTTTTGCCACTGCGCCCGTCACCTCGAGACAAATTGAAAAGTCCCATGTGCCCGTAATTTCACCACTAGTGTTACCTACCCTTCAAAACCGGGACGCAGTAATGTCCAGCACCCTTTATCTTCAAAACTGGGACAAGTAATGATCACATTACTGCTTGACGAATCGAAATCGAAATAGGTAAGGTGACAGTATTTCCTTGGACGAACTCTTTCACAAGGACCTCTACTGCTATTAAATCTGTAATATCAAGATATACTTCCAATGAACACTGCACCAACCTAATTTTTAGACCTGTTCTCATTGACTTACAATTATATGGACATCGTATGGACATTTAGTAGCAGTAGAGCTCCTTGTGAAAGAGCTCGTCCAGGGAAGTACTGCCACCTTACCTATTTCTGCCGCCAAGCAGTAATGGTCACATTACTGTGTTCCGGTTGTGAAGGGTAAGGGTGCTGGTGAAATTACAGGCACATGAGACTTGTCAACTTATGTCTCAGGGTGACGGGCGCAGTGGCAGTGCCCCCAAGATCTTTGTAATTTAAAGCTCTTGGTGGCACTGCAACTGTTATGGGCAGGCGTGTAGCTTACCATCAGGCACACGACTTGTTCGTCCCGTTACTTAATGTCATAAAAAAAAAAAAAAAAAAAAAACATCGGGTCCGCGCTAAAAAGTGTCCGAACTTATAGGGCGTTAAAATCGTATACTGAGCGTCATTCACGCTTTAGTCTTCGTTTGTTCGACTGACAGCGAAGCAAGCAAAATTAGACAGTGCTGCGATGACATTACAATTTAAATTCAACGTTTTAGCTTTTTCATATTCCTTTACATGTCACTACGTTTAAATAGGTTAACTTGGGACATTTTTTTCGTGGTTTTTGTATTAGACCCGTCGTTCATTTATTTGTAAGTCAATGCCTGTTCTGTTCTTATTTTGTTTACAGTTTCTTTTTTTTCACAAAATTCGTTTTTTGTTTCTTTTTTCGAATTTTATTTGAAATTCGGGGAGCACAATATTAGTAAATAAATAAGGCTGTTCTCAAAAATAACAGAAACTGGCCAAAAAATAAAGTTGGCGTGTTCATTGGAGGTACCGATCAGAGGAGGTGTCTATGCGTTGCCGGCCAGCCTCAGGGGGCCCTGTTGACTCGCTGATTGAAGAACCCCACGTCATAACGCAAAGAAGATACTTCAAGAGGGAAACTATTCCACTCCTTGCAGATCCGAGTAAGGAACGAAGGTGGTGGATAGGCTCTACTTCTTCAGCGTGATGATTGTGGTCCAAACCCTCTACTGAGAATAAACCTAAGCCCACCAGTGAAATGTTTAATCGGTTGTTGATATAATATAGCTACAGTTAAATATATGTAGACCATGGAACACTTTCCCGAGGCAAAAGACCTTAAAAATGACATCCATTAGAAAACGCCCTGTGCAAGCATAGCGGACTACCACCTCTTCAGAGGAGACCCATGTCAGAGAACAAATAAGTAATGAGAACGGACACTCTCCGCCCCTCCCTAGCTTTAGATACCGCACCACGCCCGCACATTGACGGTCACATTGACTGACCGAGTACAAGGCTGTCGGCGAGCCGATTTCGCGCTAAGACGGCTTTGATGTTTGAATATAGTTTTCATTTATTCATTACGAAATTTGTACGTTAATATGTAATATCATTTTACGTTACTATTTATAATGGTCGTGAATTGTGCCGTGTACGGCTGTTTATAATCATCTAAACGGGATAAAGAGAGGAGTTTCTTTCGTTTTTTGAAAGATGAAACGAAGTAAGTAAAAAAACTTATGTCTGAGCCTCATTCAGTTATTGTTTTCTTTAGCGTAGAGTAATATATAATACAGATTTATTACATCAATATAATAAGACGCCATAACTTCGTGAGCTAGACAAGGGTTCTAGAATTTTCAATTTGTATTGCCGGTAAATATTACGTAGTGAATATATCTAATTATAAACTAGGTAATGATAAAATGGACACGCAATTTCAAACACTTTGGTTACCTTAGTTAAAGGTACCTGTCCAAAATATAACATTTTAAGTGCTTTTAATATATTTTTTAAATAAATCTTCAATATTATTCTATTTAGTGAATTAATAAAAAATATAATATTATATCGATATAAATACGTAATGAACATGTGTGATTATTAGGATTCTATAATAGAATTATAGATAACAGATTCGCGTTATAATTTTCGCTATGTTGCCGCTCTGGCCACGTAACGTAATAGTATGAGCAAGTGATAGGGTAGGTAACCCTTGCCACTTCACGCACACATTCGCACGTGTGCAGATAGCGCCTTGCTGTATGTAGTAGTAGTAGTAGGTGAATAATTTTCGACCGTTGTATGGAGTGTCCGGGGTGTGCCCATATCTATATTCTAGCCAAATTCGATGTAGAATGTTTAATACAAAACGTTGCTTGGCAACCAACGATGGCATAGGAAAAGAAATTTTTTTTTCGATGCACATTATTAAGGCTTGCTCTGCCCACGACCTGCTCACTTAATTGGAATTTAAATAAGTAAGTATGTAATTGGGTTATGTAGAAGTAATACTTACCTAGCCAATTATTATAAAATTTACAAAATACTTATTGATACGTATTTAGGAATAAAAATAAGTTTTTGCATCCTATTAATATTTATATCTCGATCGTAGGTAATGACAAAATTGTAAGATTTTATTTGGTATTAATTTACCACATATTATATCATCCAGCATCTATTTCTGATTCTGAATTTGAATTACCACCAGAACTCGAATGTTTGCAATCTCTCCCTTCAAATCAAAATGTCAATAGGGATGACACAGTTTTACAAATAATTAGTTACTGGTCATTTTTATGTTATTTCTAGGTGATTTGAAACTTCTATTGAATAATATTCAGTATAAACATGGCTATTGCATTTAGTGTTATCCTTAACCTAGTCGAATTTCGGAGGAAAATTTTGAAATTGTGGTAACTGTGAAAGAGCCGGAGATGAAAACCCTAAAAATCATCTGTTTTTGTTTGTTGACATTTATTCTACAACGATTTTGGCTAGAGTATAGCAGTGGGATTTTACTTTTAGCATTTGTATTTCAAATATGTAAAGTTTAGGAAATTATTGGAAATAAAACTATTTTTTCGGTTATAAATCGGCTATATTTGTTTTTTCAAACAATAACATATGTACACTATTTGAGATTGTAAAATATAGGTTTATTTCCAATTAATAACAATTGCGAACACCAATAACTCGATTTAGGGTATTATTTCATATTGCGTGGTTCATTTTCCCATGAATATAAATAATCTTTGGAGTTCCTAGGTTTTCACTATTGTTACACATATGAAATCAAACTATTTTTCGAATCAAACTCGCGTGTTATTTGTTTTTTAACACCGAACTGAAACGTTGGTTTGTTTGGAAATACAAATAGACGCTATTTATGTCCGTAAAATAGTTCCATTTCCTATGAAAAAAAATAGTAAAATCAGACGCCAAACAATTCATTTCGACATTTTTTATTTAATAAAGAGGCGTTTACAATATTTCCCAAATCTTATATCAAACATTCTGCACACAGCCTTACCTCTATTGTTTCACACTAATAATTCACGCCACATATAATATGATAATATTATGATATTCATGTCATGAGCGCGGCTATTTTTGGCAACGATGCGTGCGCGCATACACAGCCTTCATTTGTTATCATACTGAATGCCAGAGACGTGTGCGGTCTCCTTTGATGGATGGTGTAGGGTCTATTGACCGTTCAGCAAATGCTTTGCGGCTTGCAGTAGCGGTTATGACTCATAGATTATAAGTCTTTGTTAACCAGTGGCTGTGTGTGATAAATCTCTTCGTGAAATATTTATGTCTGCTGACAAAGCCATGTTGCCATTATAATTTTTTATTGCGAATAGTGAATCGATTAGATACCGCATTAAAGTCATTCGTTCTTTTGTTTATTTGGTAGTTAACTGTTAACAAAGATAACTGTATAAAACTACTTAAATAGCTATCTTTTAAAAAGCGATGAAACAAAAATGCCGCGTTTTTGTTTTACATATTTTACATTATATTAGTTATTATTTACGTATTTTTAATTACTCTCATGTATTGAACTGTATTAAAAACGTTTTCCTCATCTTTTTCCAACAATTTATATACATAGATATCGATTTGTTTGTTTTTATTATTTCTTTTTATCTCGTTTGTCGCGCTCAATTTTTACGTTGATAAAATTACTATACAGAACTGTCAACATGTTTTAAAACCAACTGAGACTACGCGGCCATGTATGGCTCTGCGATATTCTTTTACAGCCATTGATTGAGGTGCACGTTATTATACAAACATGTGACGTCACGCTGATCGCCATGTTAGCTATTGTGATAAAATTTTAAAATTATCACTCGAATTTAACTGCTAAATGTGGACATAATGGTTTTAACGCTGCGACATACTAAATATTTAATTACCATGATATTTATACACATTTTGTAAAAACACTCCACTAATTTGTTATTAAATATTATGAATACGAAAATCGATGACACAAATTAGTTCAAATTTACTTTTTTAAATGTTAGTAAGCGACACGCCTATCCATAACAGTTGAAGTGCAACTCAGAGCTTTAAATCGCAAAGATGTGAGGGGCACTGCCACTGCGCCTGTTACCCTGAGACATAAGTTAACATGTGCCTGTAATTTTATCCTTCAAAACCGGACCGCAGTAATGGTCACATTGCTGCTTGGCAGCAGAAACAGGCAAGGTGGCAGTACTTCCCCGGACGAACTCTTTTACAAAGAGCTTACTGCTACGAAATTCTTCTTCAGTGTAATTCTTCTGCTATTCTGTTATGTAAACTAAGATTAATTACTTCTAATTGTTAGGGAATGAAACTATTTCTCCGTATAAAAGAGACCAACCAAGCCCAAAAAGAAACCAACATTTCGACCTTTAAAGGGCCTGTGTTTGAAAAAACAAATATACGCGATTTAAATCCGGAAAAATAGTTTCATTTTCTATGTGTAACAATCGCGAAAACCTAAAAACTCAATATTATAATTGTTATTTGAAATGATTCTTAGGCTATTGATTGTTATCTGGATCTCAGTTCATACGCTAATTTACGTAACTATATAGATTATTAAGTAAATTTAAATACAGTTGACTTAATATATGTTCGGAGACGCGAACAAATTCGATTCTCTTCTTCGCTTGCTCGGCGCTTGGTGCTTTTTCGAGGAGCACGTTACAGGTAAGGTAAATGGCTCGTGAAAATTATCTAAATTAACAGTATATAAAATTATTGTCATACAAAAAGAGCTTTTTAAAAAATGTTCTTACAAAATATGAGTATTATTGCAAAATAGAATTATATGAAATAAATTTATTTGAATTGTAATTATTCCAAGTGAAAATTATATAATGAATGAATGAATGAACAAATGAATGTTTAATTTATTTAATTTTCACATAAATGAGGTGCATGTTGGACATCTGGCCTTGTCTCTTAGTTCATATGTCTATTTAATAACTTACGTACTTAATATGAATTAACGAATTAAAAAAAAGCAATTACGTAAACGCATTTATTGACTACATAAAGGTATTTTTAAGTTTTTATTGAGTGTCACCATATCGCCACGGCAAAAAAATCGTTAAAAACCAAAAAACAAATACCTGCAACAAGCGTATAGAAAAATTCGTAAGGTCCGTTGGTTCGTTACGTGGATTAGTTGGCATAGCGTCTAGCATTCTTTGCTGGAAGACGCTGGTTCGAATCCAGCCGGATCGAAAGAATTTTTTCCTAGTGTTGGATCTTGGTATTA
>NW_020653853.1:2585113-2624620 GCF_003589595.1 Hyposmocoma kahamanoa
CTGAGAATAAGCAGTCCTGCACATAGGACTTTGTTCTACGGATGAGTCGAAGTCGTGTATCTAGTGGTGAGCTACACGCCTTTCTATAACAGTTGCAGTGTCACTTAGAGATTTAAACCGCAAAGATCCGAGGGGCAATGAGACTGCGCCCGACACCCTGAGACAAGTTGACAAGTCCCGTGTGCCTTTAACTTCACCAGCACCCTTCAAAACCGAAACACAATATCTAATGCTCGCCTTACTGCTTGGCGGCAGAAATAAATAAGGTGGCAGGACTTCGCTGGACAAACTCATTCACAAGAAGCTCTACTGCTACTTTTTTATTATACGACATGAAATGCTAAACTGAAATTACTTTGAACTGGAGGATTTTGCTTAATGCTATAATAACAGGAGACGTACGTAGGTCTTTTTACTTTAAACTATAGTTAACTTTTGCAGTTTGCAGCCTTTACGTATCCAAAACAACGATGAACCGGCTTCTTCACAATATTTTTCTTAATCATTGAGGCTTGTCTTATGCCAACGTATGCAAACGACAAATTACCACGTAACTCTTTGACTGTCGAACAAAAACTCGCCCTTACCATTCATAGATTAATGACATCATAAAAATAATTGTAATCAACTCGACGACACAAAACACTTTGATGTCCTTTTTAAATAAATTTTTAATAGCAATTGTTCCGAGAAAATATACTTTACAAAGGCAATTAAATAGTTGTCAACCATTTTTAACTCCATAATGGAGGGGAATTGATACGCTTTTTGTTGTCTAATTGATCACAATGAGTTGTTTTGTGTATGACAAATATGCATTTCTGTAATGGATGGTGATTACGTTTTATTCTACTACATTTCTTGTAAGCTATATTTCGTTATTTTTATTGTAATGTGTAACATTTTTGCGTGGCAATAAATAAGTGGAATACTAAATGCTCTTAAGATAGCCGAACAGAAAAAAAAGAAGTACGATAGGTACACCTTTAGTTGACCAACCCCTAGTAGTCGACCAACTTCGACTTTTCATTAAAGATGTATACGATACTATAACAATATTCCAAACAGATAAATACAACTTTTGCAATAAAACAGTACTGTAAGTTAATAAAATATTACAAATTTATCCAATGAATTATTACGGCTTTAAAAATGTTGTAATAAAATGGCTACAATGATAAAACTATGACGAAATTGAATCATTTTTCAATGTACCTGTATAACGCACGCACGCACGCACGCACCCACGCGCACACACACACACATACACGCGTATTTACTATAAATTTAACTGCCTCTGTGGCAGAACGGTTACCATGCCGGACTGCCACGCAGAGGTCCCAGGTTCGATTCCCGGGCCGGGAGAAATATTTGTATGACCTACATTTATTTCTCTCGCGAGTTTGGGTGTAATTGGTGGTTGTCTATGCGTGTGTCCATGGCACCCGCGACGCAGGGTTTCCCTAGTGCGGGGCTATGTTGAGTGTGTGCGTTATTATTATTATTATTATTATTATTATAAACATTTAATCGTAAATCACTGTTAAGTAAAATCAATTACAAGATATTCCTGTATTTGTAATGTGGAAGAGCGGCACTCCTAGCACAAATATATATTTACTTAAAAGGAGTTTTGAACCCTGAATTGTAAACTAAGCCTAAGTTAAAGAAAATAACCATTTTAATTTTTTTATTTTTTTTTATTCCGATTGATATTCAAAATTTGCCATTTACGAGGTTTAAAACCACAGTGAAACAAAAACTTTATTTTAAAGATTATTTACTAAACAGCTTCGGCGTACTTGGATGACAAAAATCCACGGTGACTCGTTTGGCTCATGCAGGTAGTCTCGATCTAAGATGTTGAAATTAAATATTGTAATGATAAATGTATCCAAATATATATTTACAAAGAGCAACCCTTAGAGTTTCTTGCTCATTCTTCTCAGAAGAATCTGCCTTACGAATGAGCGGTAGAGTTTAATTTACTTAACCACGAAATAAAAATTATTTGACTTTGTCGTTCAACGTCATTCATAAAGTTCGAACGCAAATCGTTGGGCTACCGCAGTCGAATACCTCGGTGGCCCCTCGGTTTGCACTGTGGACGCTGAATGCAGATGTCTGGGGTTCGAACTGGAAAATGAACTTTTCTAAATTAGTTCTGGTGTGGGTGATCTGGGAAGTGCTCCGGAGTGAATCGCGTTGCTCTGGTTTGACACCAGGCAATGTGAGTGGTTGTCTGGCACAGAGTTGTTGCGAATATCAGCATCCGCATTCATCGATGCTGAAATTAATTGCTGTAGTAAAGAACCACAAAAATATGTATAATACATTATTCAAATTCAAATTCGAAAATTAAATTATAATTATACATTTTAAGCTTTTAAATCACTCTGTATTTTTATGAATTAACCAATTAAAATGAGAAAGAAGCTTAACGAACCGTTGAATGCGTAATAAAAGTAAAATTTTATATTTTTACGGTAATTACAAGTTAATTTAAGTAATATAATTATACTGTATTATAATGGGCTAGTTGATGTATATGACCTGGGATTTCTTTTTTTTTCTAGCCCTGCAGTAAAGATGGGGTCCAGGATGGAACGAGCCGGTACCTATTCAATTGCACCCGAACGATTCTCAGGTTGTATGTACTAGGAAACATAGGAGCAGGGAATTGTATTATTTCTTATATGATTGGTTATAAAAGATGATGAAAATAACTAATTACATTATATATCTCGAACTTAAATAATCTTTATTTCATAGGTAGGTAAGCAAATTAAATTTCAATTCGTCATTAACCTTGCTGGTGAAATTACAGGCACACGGGCACATGAGACTTGTCAACTATGTCTCAGGGTGACGGGCGCAGTCAGAGTGCCCCTCAGATCTTCCGGCTTAAAGCTCTGAGTGACACAGCAACTGTTATGGACAGGCGTGTAGCTTACCATCAGGACCACGACTTGTTCGTCCAAACACTTCGATAAACGTTCTTAATATTTATATATAAACTATTAATAACGTTTATATTAAACTATATTTATTATTCGTAACGTAGATTCCGCTGAAAAGAATGAACTACAAAATCTTGGTGTTGCTATTTGTAAATTAACATTTGTACATTTATCAATAACAATTGTTATTTCAAACATCATAGAACGAGACTACTTGCTAGAATTAAACAGTTCACTAACATGGATTTTCATCATCCAAGTGCGTAGGAGCTGTATAAATGACCTTTAGTGGAAAGTTTTTGTTTCACCATAGTTTGAAGCCTCGTGAAAGGCAAATTTTGAATGTCAACTGGAGTCTTATTATAGATAAGCGTATACATTGCGCCTTAATCGAATTTGTAACTTCGTGAAGACGACTGTTGCCAAGAACAAAAAAATTTAGTTTTATTCCTCGTATTAATGTTATGTCTGTCACTCACAAAAAAATATTGAACATAAATTACATTCCCATAAATGTACTGTGACGCTAGTGTAAGAATGTCTTAAGGATTAACATCTCTGTACTGAAACATCTAGCCATCAAAGTATGCCATTTTCAGCTTTGTTTATTCTTATACCTTTGTCATCCTTCCAAAAAAGAAAAGGCACTAATTAAGTGTAAAGGTGGAAAAAAGCGCTTACGACCGATCGCCCCGACTTGCCGACGACATCATGCAGAGCGAGTACGTGCTAATGCAGCCGCCCGCTGCGTCTGCGCCGCTTGCGGGATACACCAGAAACCACTTTCTTTTTTACACTGAAAAACTTAAGTATCAATACAAAGTAATGGTGTAGTAACTGCAAACATAAAATTGTAGGGCAAAGTTATAATTTGTATTTGCGCAGCAAGTTTTACTGTGAACAAAATATGAATAAAACTCTTTTTGAACAGTAAAATGTCTTTATTTATTAAAGTGCAGGCTCAGTTGTTGAAGACATAAATGTTACTTGCGGCGTAAAAAATAAATTTAACATTGTACCTAAAGGTAAAGACTTAAGCAACAACTGAAAGGATAAATTTGTACATTAATAATGCAAAGTTACGTCTAGCAATTGAAAAAGATATTTTATTACCCATTGTTTTTAGCATCCTTACTTATTCAGCTGTATATATTTTTTACTGTCGGGTTTATACTGGAACAATAATTATGCTAATGAGTTAATTAGCCGGTCTTTGATTACTACGGTATTTCAGTAAAGAACTTAAAGAATACTTGAAAGCTACCGACTGCAAGAGATGACGGTTTCTCACGGGAGATAATGAATATTGGACCTGTTATTAAAGTCAAAGACAGCTTTGGCATTGTTGAAAAAGTAATTAAAACAAAATTATAAATGCTATTTTTTTAAAGTCTTCACTACTCCTCACCATATTCACCAATTCCATAATCAGCTCTTGGCCGTTTCTCAATCGATATGCAAGCAACTTAAAACTAGCATAAAAAATACAATTCAGTAAGTCATGACGGAGCCTAAATTTTGAATTCCAATCTGTGATCTGAGATAATAAAGGTGAAAGGTTATGATGTCATGTATATCGGGAAAATATTCAATTGTAAATTTTGCGGTACAGAAATGAAAAAAAAAAAACTGCTGCGGTTTACAACAAGATTCCGGAGCATACATTAAAATTATAATTTTCTAAGTTTACAACTGCATTAAAAATATTTTAATTGATAAGTCATATTACAAAATTGAAGACTACGTGTTAGATAAAGATGTATGGGATGACAAAATGGGTCTACATTTCACACAAAGATGTAAAGTGTATTCCATAGCATTTAAGTTTATTTGAAAAGAACCATTCCATAGAGTTTCGTTCTTCTCTCCGGAAGTCAGCATAGTGAACGAGCTGTGGCTTAAAATACGTCGCGACGTTTTCAAGTGTAATTTTTTTTTTATAACGTACACACTCAATAGCCCTGCACTAGAGAAACCCTGTGTCGCGGGTGCCATGGACACACACATGGACAACCACAAATTACACCCAAACTCACGAGTGAAATAAATGTAAGCCTTACAAATATTTCTCCCGGCCCGGGGACGAAGCTTGGACCTCTGCGTGGCAGTCATAGTAACCGTTCGGCCACTGAGGCAGTTAAAAGAGTCTTTGACTTTACATTCTTACACTAATGTCATGGTACATTTACGTAAATGTATAATAATAAGAAGAATTAGTTTTTTTCTTAATAAAAATAGTGATAAAACATAATTTCAGTACAGAGTACTAAAAAACCGACCTCAAAAGTTCGTGCAATTACATTTATTTGCCAAGTTTTATTGAAATTGGTTGCCCGGAAGTGCGCGAAACCGTATTCATATACATATAGACCAATACTGAGGTACAGTAAAGAGCATATCAAGCTTGACACTTTGGATTTTGGACCGTTCTATTTACAAGCGGCATAGAGTTAAATTTAAGCCTTTAGTGTCAAGCTTGACGTACTGTTGACCCTGTATCTTTCCAACAATAAAATAAGTATCATCAAAATCGGTTCACAAGTATTATTATTTATAAAATACGTACAAAAAAATACATTCGAATTGAGAACCTCCTCCTTTTTTAAAGTCGGTTAATAATATTAATACGACGAATAAAAATAACCTAGCTGTTCTTCACAATCATCTTCACGAAATCACAAAATCATTTAAAGGGTAATTAATGTATACGCTTCTATGATAAGATTCTGGTTGATAATCAAAATTTGCTATTCACGAGTTTTCATATTCAAATAAAACTTTATACTAAAGATTATATTATTATCCAGCTTCTGCGTACTTGGATGACAACCTGACGATGACCCGTTTAGCTATTGCAACTTGTCTCGATTTTTGAAATAAATTTTGTAAATTATGAATGTGTTCAAATCTTTATTTACAAAGAGCAACCCCTCGAGTTTATTTCTCATTCTTCTTAGGGCCATTCAGAATTTTAAATTGCAAAGATCAGAGACACACTGCCACTATGCCTGTCAGTTGACAAGACCGAGCTCTACTGCTACTAAAAATGTTTAAAATGAACAAACTGCACTTTTACACCTATAAATAGAATTTATATTATAACGGCATTCACTCTATAGCAGCATAAAGTTTTGAAGTAAAATAAAATAAAATATAAAATAAAACTCACAAAAAATAATAAAAATAAAAATAAAAATCATTTATTTTGGGCGACAATGAGCCATATCAAAATTAGTTACATTGAAATTGAATTAATAATTAATACCTACAGTTAAGAACTAAAATAATATAATCAAAATTAAAAAGAAAATAAAATAATGAAACTATTTTTCCGGATTTAAATCGCGTATATTTGTTTTTTTCAAACAAACCGACGTTTCGGGCCCTTTACAGGTCCCATGGTCACGGTTGCCTGAGTTGGTACAGTCTTCAACCAGTTATATCTAATATTGTTGCAAACCACCCTATTTTTTCACTATAGTTACAATAGTTATTAATTAAATACCTTATTTTTAATTTTACAAAGAAAACATTCCAATTTACGCTATATTAAGTTTTACAAATTATTTTATTAAATGAATTTTTATTAAGTTCAATTTATTATTAATTATTAATAGAAATTAGAATAAACTACCTATGTGCAACAATCGCGAAAACCTAAGAACTCGAAAAATAAAATAAAATAAAATTGAAATAAATAAAAAAAAAATAAAAGCCAAAATTCTAGTTAAAATTACACGTACTTTTAAATCGATTGCCTCCATAATCGGCACCATAGCGGGCACGCTTATCACAACAATGCCGAATATATGGGCAATCTAACCTGCCAGCTATCATAGCCAGGACGACATTAAAAGCTGAAGTAAAGTCAGTAAAGCTAGTGTTTATTAATTAATAAACTGTTCTTATAAATTCGACACAGAGGTATCAATTTAACTTTAGGAATGAAAAGAAAAATAACACGTTTGTTGCACACAATAGAAGGCTGCTCAATTGTACGGGAGTTGTCGTTATTGTATCCTCTGTCCATTGTTCTACTAGACCACCCTTACTTCACACTTTTTTGTGTCTACAATGCGTTAAAACGCTCCGTCATCAATATTTCCGAAACTTATCTTTCTAAAATTTTACAACCTTCACGAATATCAAAGTGTACCACAAAAACAGTGTGCTTCCTTTGCCGAAAAGCTTTCAAATTAAATTACACACATAAATTCCGAGAAACTCAGAGGTGCGAGCCCGAATTTAAGACCAAAGGCCTCAACTTGAGAGGCGGTAGGTCTTACTTTGGCCAACAAGTGCCTACGTATTGTTTTATACGAAAACGTTTTTCTCTAGGTCGGTCATATAAGCCTGGTAAGCAACACGTTTATCCATAACAGTTTCAGTGCCACTCACAGCTTTAAATCGCAAAGATCTTATGGGCACTGGCACTGCGCCCGTCACCCTGAGACATAAGTTAACAAGTCCCATGTGCCTATAATTTCACCAGTACCCTTACCCTTCTAAACCGGAACACAGTAATGCTGACATTACTGTATGGCGGCAGAAATAGGTAAAGTGGCAGTACCTACTCTCCTGGACGAACTACTTTACAAGGAACTCTACTGGTACTAGATAAAAATATAAAATGGTACTCGTATGTATGCATATCATGTATTGAAAGAAATCAACAATAAGGTAAGACTGAATAACTGATATTTTGGTTAAGTATTGGTGACACAAAGTTTGCAGGTGTTTAACAGGGGAACGCGTAAATAGAGTTCTTAGGTTTTCTCGATTGTTGAACATAGGAAATGAAACTATTTCTTTTTATCGAAATTACGTTTAAGTACTTGTTTTTTTAAGGAAACCAACGTTTCGGGCCCTTTACTCGTTCCACGATCTCGGCTGACTGAGATTTACAATCATCAACCATTTATGTCTAAACCACCCTATTTGTCACTGTTGTTATAAAAGTTATTAATTAATTACCTTAATGTCGCTTTTTTTTCTTTTTCTAAAAGAACATTCCAATTTTCCCTACAAATATATGTATATATAAATTATTTTATATTAACAATATAAATTATGTGTTCATTAAATTTTATTATTAATTAATAATGATAATTATCATAAACTAAAAAATTTATTAGTATTGCAGTCCTGTCTGCTTGAAATTTTTCATCAGAGGAAATACTGGATCCAGACTAGTGGTAAACCGTCTTCACTGTTAAAATTAGGATGTTTTTAATTCCAATGGTCTCTCGCAGCGTCCTGGGTAGATAACAGACTTCTTTTTCAAAGACCTGGGGTTTGTCGAATTTAACGTGAAAACTCCTGCATCGTGGAAGGGATGCGGGCTTAAAATAGGTCTTGATAGACGCACTCCTCCGATTCCAGACTCTTCCGATCTTGTCTGTAACACCTCTCATAAAACCACAAATAAAAAAGTCCTGTGCTTTAATACATAGGGATATAAACATTAAAGCACAATTTAAAAGTGAAAGAAAAATTGTCCCCCAGACTCCGAACACCAAGTATTTATGTAAAGATCCTGCGGAACAAGCTCCCGCGTATGAATAATGCACCATGTCACACGTCGTCACGCGGTCGTTACCCAGCCGTCATGGCGTCGTGGAAGTGTCGCTGCGGAGGCGCCGGCGTGTAACACCATTTGAATTACAAAAGATAAGATTTCGGGTGCAGGGCTATTGTTCTACATGAGTAAGGTTTTTGAATCCTGTATGGTTTAGTAAGAGGTAGTGTAACTCACACCGTTTATGTAATATGACAGAGAGTGACATACATCTGCAAAACGACAACTTATTTATATTACAAAATTATAAAAAATCCGACCTTAAAAATTCGTGGAATTACATCTATTTACTAAGTTTTATTGAAATCGGTTACCGGAAAGTGCGCAAACCCGGATTTATTCCCTAGTTTGCTACCCTTAGAGGTGGAATATTTTCTTCGAATTTAAATGGGACCAATACTGTGGTACCCTCTTTCCAACCAGAAAAGAATCGGTTATATAGTTATCGCATAAAATACACACAAAAAATATTGACGATTTGAGAACCTCCTCTCTTTTTAAAGTAGGTTAAAAAATAACTGCATATTTGAATTCGCTGTCGTATCGTGCTATCGTCATTCGCGCAAATGAACTATCGCGCACTTAAGCTTTCACGCAACCATCGTCGCACTATCGTCATTCGCGTAAATGAACTATCGCGCATTTAAGCTTTCACGCAACCGTCGTCGCACTATCGTCATTCGCGCAAATGAACTATCGCGCACTTAAGCTTTCACGCAACCGTCGTCGCACTATCGTCATTCGCGTAGTCGTTCGCACTCACGTAGACCTCTGCGTGGCAGACCAGCGTGGTAACCGTTCGGCCACTGAGGCAGTTATTTATAATTATCATGATAATCACCACGACAATTATCATGGTAAATATACCCTGATAATTATAAAATTAATTGGTGCAACTAAATGCTGCCGCTGGCAAAGTCGTACCATGTGTTTGCGTCAGAGACAAACGTCAAACTCAAAAAAGTCATGAATTGTTTTCCCACAGATTGTTCTTCGTGGCTATTTATTTTTCTCACTGTTTGTCATTTGTTGTCCAAAATTAAAAAGACAAAACTGTGAATCAGCATGGATATTATCAATATGTTAATTACGAACGCCAATTTTAACCTTTCGTAGACTTTCGATATCCTCCGTGATCGAGTGGCGGTGTGCAACCACTTTTCAAAGTGTCGCCATCTCTGTGGTCCCGGATTCGATCCCCGGCCAGGTTAATGTACAAACATAACTTTTCTATATGGTCTCGGGTCTGAGTGTTTGTCATTGTTTCAGAATTATGACACAATTGTCTTATTAGATAAACAATGAATAAATAAATATTTTTATTTAAATGCGATTTAAATCCGAAAAAATAGTTTCTTTTCCTGTGTAACAATCGCGAAAACCTAAGAACTCGATTTTTATTTAGTATTAAACTTTTACTACCGGCAAAATATAACATCGTGATAAAAACTACTACACGCCGAAGAAGGCCTTCATACGTTTTCCAAGGGGTCTTGGAACGAAACCCGCATTGCAGTGGTACTTATTACTAAGCGGATATACAAATACAAACATAATATGCAAATGCTTTATTTCTCTCAGAAATGTAAATTTAACTGCCTCTGTGGCCGAACGGTTACCATGCCGGACTGCCACGCAGAGGTCCCGATTCCCGGGCCGGGAGAAATATTTGTATGGTCTACATTTATTTCTCTCGTAAGTTTGCGTGTAATTTGTGGTTGTCTATGTATGTGTCCATGGCACCCGCGACACAGGGTTTCCCTATTGCGGGGCTATGTCGAGTGTGTGCGTTAAAAAAAGGAAGTCCAAATTCAAATTCAAATTCAAAACAATCTTCATTTCATAGGTAAGCATTATTACACTTGAAATCGTCACAATGGTTAAACTCTACCGCTCATTCGTAAGGCAGATTCCCCTGAGAAGAATGAGCAAGAAACTCTAGGGGTTGCTCTTTGTAAATAACATTTACAATATTTTTTTTTTATTTGAAACATCAGAGATCGAGACTACCTCCATGAGCTAAGCGGGTTACAACCACGGATTTTTGTCATCCAAGTACGCAGAAGTTGTATAATAACCTTTAGTATAAAGTTTTTGTTTCACTATAGTTTTAAACCTCGTGAAAGGCAAATTTTGTATATCAACCGGAATCTTGTTATAGAAGCGTATACATTGCCCTTTAAACGATTTTTTGACTTTGTGAAGACGACTATCAAGAAAAGCTAGTTTATTTCTATTCCTCGTATTAACGTTATGTCTGTCACTATTTTTCATAAATACATTACTATTCCTTTTAACATAAATTACATTTTCATAAATGTACTGTGAGGCTAGTGTAAGAATGTTAATTTTCTTAAACTTAATCCGATACAGTAAGTAGTTTTTCAGTAGACTCATAATCGAGAGTGAACAACCAGTTAGTAATAATAAGTTTAAAAGAACAAGTTTGTAGCGGAAATCGGGTGACGGCTAAGAGAGAGTGGAGATGACTCCCGCGCCGGGTTGTTCTTGGCGCAAAGGTTGTCCATTGCCACACAGCGAGGAAATGCGGCAAGCGTGATGGGCACCATTGCGCCGGGGTCAGTCAGGGGCGGACTTTTTGAGGATTGTGAGCACTGAGCCATGTAACTTGTAATTTCTTTATTTATTTAAATTATTTGTTATTCTTAACTATACTATGTATTAAAAATAAACGTTGAGAATTTATAAATAAATAAATTGCGTTACTCAGTGTTAGTTACGTAGCTTTTAAAAATAAATGCATTTCTTTAAATCTATCTCACATAACTCTGTGACCTCCGAGTATCTACTCGGGGATCCAACATCAAAGACACTCTACCGGATGGCAATGTTATTGTTTTAACGCTACTGAAGTCTCAAGTAGTTCTAAGGACAATAAAACATTATAGGAGCTTTTATTACTCAACTGAGGCAACTTCTCACGTTACATTGTCCTTGTCATCTCTATTTAGAGCTCTTTTCACACTTCCGGTAGAAAGATGACAGAAAAAGAATCTACAAAAAACTAGAAACTGTTTTTAAATTAACACATACGCACACTACACAAACTTCGATTAAGCGACTTCCACACGGGTGATAGCAGATCACATTTTTTTATGATATCAAATGACGGGACGAACAAGTCGTTCGCCTGGTGGTAAGCGACACGTCAGTCCGTAGCAGTTGCAGTGCAACTCAGAGCTTTAGACAAAGATCTGAGGGGTACTGTACAGACATAAGTTGACAAGTCCCAAGTGCCTGTAATTCACCAGCACCCTTATCCTTCAAAACCGGAAAACAGTAACGCTAACATTACTGCTTGACATTAGAAATAATTATAGTGCCAGTAAAATATAGTTTTTTTTATTATTGCCAAACCCAGAAACCAACTAGGCTATCAGTTGTTCAAAGGTTAATTGAAACAAATCCTTTTATGGGATAATCTCGCCAAGAAGGATACACTAATATGTTAAATTGTAATTAACATGTTATATGATTTGTTTTTATGGTACGATAGCGTATACGTGTAAACATTTTCCGAAGTAAACTGATGTATCTATCAATTACATATCGAAGTAATCTGTCTGCAACCGATGAGAAAGAGTGTGGTTTAACGCAACTGGCGATGGCGCCAGACCCGATAGTGTGGCTTACAATTATTATTAAGTTCGTACCACAGTGGTGAGGTAATAAAGCCTTAACATGACAACGGCAAATTGCCGGTATTAAACAACGGTTCACAAAGGGCGGCGGGATCAAAGCGAAGCGGGCCTTTTGAATTCGCCGCGCCGGGCGGTTAAATTTACACCGACCAACTGCCCACACTCGGGTGAGATTTTGATGGAATATTATTTTTAAAGTTATTCAATTACGTAAGTTATTAGATAACGTCGTATTCAGTTTAATGTGAGGTAAACAACGAGTAAGTTCACGGTCCATGGGACCTGTAAACGGCCCGAAACATTGGTTTGTTTGAAAAAATAAATATGCGTGATTCGAAAAAATGGTATCATTTTCAAAATAACATAGGTATGTGTTAGCAACAAGCACTTACATAGAGAAAACAAACCAATTTTTAATTCTAGGGTAGGCGGACTTAAAACACATACACACAAACACAAAGTGCTTAATTTTTTAACGTATAATTATATATTTTTTATGTTGTTTATAGTATTGGAGCATCTGAAGAGAAAGATACATTTGAAAAAGAAGCCACTTGAATTTAAGTTACAAATAACAAATTATTTTGATTTATGTACGTGAAACACACAGAGAACGAGTGCGGGTCGGCTGCGGGCCGGGTGTGTGTCGGGCCGGGAGCACGGCGGGCCCGTCCCTCGCCCGCGTTTCGTTTGTTGTCGTCCATATAAATACACGGAAATTAGACCCGCTGGTGGTCCCGACGCGATACGCGCCCGACTCGCACCCGCTCTCTGTGTGTTAATGCTTTAGTCCGCCGACCCTAGTTTATTTACGCACCAACGTAAACTTTGTCTATACATAACTATGTATACAATCGCGAAAACCTAAGAACTCGAAGTACAAGTAGGTTGGACACTCTGTCAAGAGCAAAATATCTTGTGTCTGCGTGATACGTAGGTCCTCGGTAGACCAGCGGTTTGCACTGTGGGCTCTGGATTAAGAGGTACCGGGTTCGATTTCCGATACGACCAAGGAATACGAAGTTTTGTAAATTGGTTCCGCTCTGGGTAGCCTGAATATCGCCGGGTTGATTTCACAGTGCAGAAAATTCCCTAATTTGACTCCAGGTACCTTACTTATTTCTACCACCAAGCAGTAATATGAGAGTTACTGCGTTTCGGTTTCGAAGGGAAAGGGTGCTGGTGAAATTACAGGCATATGGGACTCGTCAACTTATATTTCAGTGTAACGGACGCAGTGGCAGTGCCTGCAGACTTACTCGTCCCGGCACATAGTATCCGAAAGAGAAAGGAGGATCGGCGAGGGGGTAACTAAATTGATAAATCCTGCACACACTCTCCGATATGTATCCGATAGAAAATATTATTATTATTGTGTGTCTCTTCTTGATTTGTCTTCTGAAAAGGTTATTTTAAATCCCATTACACAATGTGGGCTTAATTTATTTTTTATTATTCAAAGTAAAATATTCGTTGTCTCCCTTGTCCACGTTTGCCATCCAATTTCCTGCCACCAGAACATTAATAAAGTCGTTGTATCGTAAAGATGCTACCGCACATTTGTGCTATTAAAAGCACGAGCGAGATTCTTTATGACACTTTAAAAAATTATAAATGACAACATACAAAACAGTAATATAAGTATGACAGAATTAGTTAGAGTACAACAGGTGGTCTTATTGCTAAGCAGCAATTTCACTAAGGCAACCTTCGCGGTCTGTCTCTATCGCACATTACATCGTATTATAAGGGTGCAATTTTCATTAGAAACTTATATACCAGTTGTATGTAGTTATATGTAGATGAAAAATAAATTTTAAAATAAAATGTCACCCTAATTTACCGAACACGCAATGTCATGGCGTGTTATTGTGTGGCGCCCACAGCCACTCGCGCCGATGCGCCGGCGGCCATACGTGTTCATCAACACGGAACAACACGTGTTATAATACTGAAATAACGACTTTTGTCTTCTACATATTCTCACGATACCTCACACTGATATCACCATGTGCCAGACTCTGTCATTGGACAGGAATGGCTCCAGAATGCTCATTGTGCCTTGAACAAGCTCACGTCAAATGTTAGGCAGAGAAAGAATAGAGAATATATATTCTGCCACAGAGGACATAAAAACTGTCGAAGCCAGGAAGAAAGGAAAGAAAAGAAGCCTCAGTTCTTTAATAACTTGGCTCCGAACTGTACTTAGTGGTGATCACAATAGATCAGTTGATGGTCGCAGTGATGAGGGGCAGCATAGATCCCGAATGAAGCCACCCTAATAATAATACCGCAGAATTTTTAAATTGCATTCGTTCACTTGGTATAATAAAAAAAAATAAAAAACAACGAAGTTTGAGCGCTTGCTCACTACATGCGATACGTTTTCGCTCCGAAACCGAGAATATACAAGTCTTGAAAACTTGGACACACCTCGGATGTCGCTTGTGCACTATGACCGGTTCGAATCCAAGAAAATAGAATATCGCATAAACACCTACAGTACCGGCGGCGGCACGCTATGATGGCCGGATTGACAGATTACAATAGTGAGGTCAAATCTCAATTCATTATCGCAAAAAAATATAATTAAGTTGAGTGAGTGTGAGTGTGTGCAAGGGATAGCTGAGTAAAAAGTTTTAATAGAACGTAAACATCTTTGTTTTGCATTGAGCTTTGACGCGAGTTTGCCGGAGGTAGTAGTTGTGCTGGCCAGCGATCCCTTAGGTGACGACCGAATTAGATTTAATTTTTTTTAATTTTGAATTTCGAAAAACAAATGCCGCGTTGTGTCGTAGAATTATAAATACATAAATTTTACTGCACGTCTCTATTGACAACAACGTACATCAATTAGTTCCTTCAACGTAGTTATGAATTAATACGAAACTTGATGAGCGGATAAACGTCAAAACGGCCATCATAGCATAAAATGATCCCTGTGACATTGGGGGTCTATTCCCACTCTCCGTTATAAGTCACACGCGATCAAATGAAAAGACAGTCTTGCATTTTGGTCGAGTATTATTTGTTTGACAGTATAATTGTTTCTCCCAGATACGCATCGGACGTAGTGCGCAAATGACTTTAATGCCATTTTCGCAAAACGTCAATTTGGTTGGCACGTTATTGTTTATGAGCATCCAGTTTACATTTCAGCTTGTTTATTATAAAACAATAAAAACCTTAAAACTCAGAACTTGCGTGGGTTTTTACAAAAACAAGCATTGTTCACTAAACTATTAAAACCTTTGTTACCCTATTGTAGTCTAATTACGGTTTATTACGATTACCTCAATACGCTTCTATTGTGCCATAGATAATATTGTCTTTTATTGTCTTGTCGGCGAGTTCAAAGTTTTAAATTCTTATTTCAACTTTTACTGTTTATTGTGATAACTACGTGGTAGGGTTGGGACTTGGTACCACCTAATAGCATTGTTGTGAGAATGATAATAACTTTAGATTAGGCTGAATTTTTATTGTTAGTGACATTGATTACAAAAGCGATGCCCGGTAATGGCGACACTTCACATGGCCACTTGTATTCGCTACTGGGTGTTTGAGGTATTGACAAATATGACCGTCTGACGTAGAGCCAAGAGTAGTAGTGACGTAGAGTCAATAAAGAGTTTTTTCTTTGTTTTTTGAATAGCCCCAAAGGGCACTGCCACTGCGCCCATCACCCTGAGACATAAGTTGACAAGTCCCACGTGCCCGTTATTTCACCAGCAACCCTTACCTTGGCGGCAGAAATAGGTACCTAAGGTGGCAATACTTCCCTGGACGAACTCACAAACAGCTCTACTGCTACTAGGTACTGATAGGTATGCAGATAGATAGAGACCTTTGATATAGTTTAATCGCGTTTATTCCGGTTCAAAGTCATTCAGCTACATGAATATGCTTCTTTATCCGCTCACGCGATGCGCTCATCCTACCGCAAAATGGCGGCTATTTGGTTTCGCACATTAGAAAAGGATTCAGTTTAAATACAAGTTTTTATAAATAAAAATTATTATTCTGCATTGCTAAATAAATACCCTCCGTACTACAACAAAAACATCTCAAATAAAATGCAGTAATACACCGCAAATCCTGCATTTAAAAAGCACTAATGACATTTTTGGTGTACTTGGGTAAATAAGATAATATTCCGTTTGAGTGATTCTAACGTTTACCATGAAATTACACCTTAAAGTATAGTTTATAAACATTTATATTTAGGGTAAACTTAAAAAACGTTACTTACGGTATGTTTTCAATAAATAAACACCGAAATCACCAACCCAAACAATAACACACACGATTGTCGTGACGTATTTTTGAAGTTGTTTATTTTTTTTAAATGACAGATCCAGGCATTAAGAACTTTATGGTTTGCTAGAGTAATTACCGAAATAGCAATTAGTATTAGTTTTACCTGTTATAACTTCGATATCCGATAAATCGGTATAAAATCATCACCGGCACCTCTAGGTGTGGTATGCGTCTACGGCTGCACGTATCGCGTGAGCGGCTAAGTATGGATAATCATTATGTACTAATTAGCGAAAGAAAGAATTTTATTAACAAAAATTTTAAACAAGGAGTCAAGACAAAATGGTTTTTTAAATACATTTCACACAACAGCCGATGAATGCGGTCGGCTTCCTCCTTTAAAAGTGAACATTACAATTTCAATAACAGCGCTTGTTTTTGCTACCTCTTCCATTACGTTAAATTAAACCGTTTAATTAATTAGGCGGCAAGCCTGTATGCGCAAAAACAATCTTATGTATAGTTATGAACCTCCGAAAATGACTGGAGAAATGTTTGTGTTTTTTGTTTGTGGAAACGAATGTGAAATCGAATTTTTGTAACGAAATTATGCATAATTGTGCACGATATGGTAGCTGCGGCAATTCCCAAGAATGCGCGAGAGTTTTCCAGAAGACCCGCGACCTGCTTTTTGACTCGTATCCAGACATGGGCAGCGAGTTAAAATCCAATCAACCCGGTTTTATCGGGTTTTTTCCGAAAAAAATCTAGTTTTAATTCATTTCTGTCCAAAATTGTGGGCAGAAAGGGCGAATACAAACTATGTTGAGTGTCTGCGTTATTATTATTATACAGAATTTGGTATAATTCCATACATTACAAATTTCGATGTAAAAATGTTTTATACATGAAAAAGAGGCAACTCCTCACAATACCTACTTTGATTATAGATTCCTGTAGATTCTTACTAGTAAGGACGTTCCGATTCCATTTTTACGAAAATCGATTCAAGAGCGAGCATACGATCGACTTTTTGTATCAATTTATTTCAATGCGATTTTCAAGCGGACCAATTCAATAGAAAGGCAAATGAATAGTCTAGATCAGAAAGCAATAAACATTTTGTAATAATAATATAAAAAGCCGTGATAGCCTAATGGTTTGACCTACTGCCTCTCAAGCAGAGGGTCGTGGGTTCGAATCTGGGCGCGAACCTCTGAGTTTCTCGGAGTTTATGTGGGAAATTTAATTTGAAACTTATCATGAGCTTTTCGGTGAAGGAAAACATGTTTTCCGGGGGTTCACAAAACGTGTGAAGTCCCAGACCCGCATTCTGCCAGGGTGGCGTACTAGAAAACCAGACACGGATCTACAACAAGCACACAGAAAAAAATTCTTAAGGTCCGCTAGTTCGTTCCAAGGCTTAGTTGGCATAGCGTCTGCCACGGTTTGCCGGAAGACGTTGGTTCGAATCCAGCCGGATCGTAGGATTTTTTTCTGTTCGATCTTTGTATTAATAATTATAACAAACTAGTGGAGTAAATTCACAAAAATAATTGAATATCATGGTGGTCAAACATTGTGACGTTCGATAAACTTAAAAATTACAATTAACATCAAGTTCATTCCGACATTAACTTTGTTTTGCTTAAATAGGAAACTTAAATTTTCACATAATAAATACCTAATTAAGACAAGATAAGAAAAGATAAGTTTAATTCAATATAACTTAATCTAATACCATACAAGGAAAACAAATGTAAATAAAGCTGTGATAATATGAAAATAAACGATAAGAAACGAACTTAAATAATACAATTTTCATAGTAAAGCTATATATTTTAATATTAGAACTTTATGTGTTGCGATGCCTAAACTAAGTAAATGTGTACCTGTATTTTTATCTTTATGCGCATATTTCTTTATATTCTATATTTAACGATAAAAGAATTAGTAGTTATAAATTAATGGTTGTATAAAAATAATTATGAAACAACTTCCAGCAAGCCCTCTGTTCCATTGTAAGTTTTACTCTTAAGCCAGATTTGACGATCTTTTTGCATTCTATTTTATTCATGGCGTAATAATGCAAAGTCGAATTTAATTTAAAGCAATGTACCAAGGAAGCAAAAGAATCTATGCGAGTGTGCTGTGCGGAGTTGTGTGAAATGAAAAGTCGTGTGTGGTTGGTTGAAGTAACGGAATCAAATGGAGTTGAGTGTTTTTTCAAAATTGTTTGTTGGATAAACAGTTGCCGAACAGAGAGGACATCACACTCGTTTAGGAATTTGCGGATTGGATAATCGAAAGGACGGAAGTTGTTTGACCACTTGAATTTGTTTTACATAGTTCGCTCTATTATTGTTAATGATACAAACAAAGATCGACCACAAATTCCTTCGATACGGCTGGATTTGAACGTCTGTTTGCCAAACAGGGACTACTACTCTACCAACGGTTTGGCAAACTCTATTCGGTCTTTGTATCAAAAATAATTACAACCTAGAGAAACATTTTTTACTGCCTCTGTGGCCGAACCATGCTGGACTGCCACGCAGAGGTCTCGGGTTTGATTCCCGGGCCAGGAGAAGTATTTGTATGGCCGACATTTATTTTTCACGTGAGTTTGGGTGTAATTTGTGGTTGTATATGTGTGTGTCCGTGGCACCCGCGATACAGGTTTCTAAAGTTTGGGTCTATGATAATTATTATTATTCAGATAATTATTATTAATATGTAGATAATTACTGTAATATTCAACGTTATTACAACATGTACGAATTGCGATAAAAAATAACAACAATATGCCATCACACCCATTAACTGGCACCAAACTAGGGAATTCACTGTATTTAATGTGAATGCTAGTGTGAAAATATCAGACCATAGTAGTAACATTATGATAAATATATCCATAATTAAACTTGTTCTAAAAAAGATAAAAGTTATTTTAACGTAAACAAGTAAAGCAAAACTACTGTAATGAATAATGATTGTGTAATATTTTTTAAATAACAATTTGGTAACTTTTTAAGCGAAAACTGGTAACACTGATATGATCTTCCAGCTCTTAGAATCTTCTTCTTCTTTTTGCTTAATGGCGCTACCCTTTAGATTTCGCCAGTATCGAGTTTTCCGCTTAGTAATTTTAAGGGCTTCTGTATACGGCTCTTAGAATAATAACGCAAGAATATTGTTTCATATCAAACGAACTGTCACAAGTGAGGCAAAAATCAAATTCATGTAGGTTAGGCTTAGTAGTAGGTTAATTTTCGGTTTTAGTGAATATTTATATAAAAATACAAGTTGAAACGCGTTACTTCCTTGTGGAATGTGATGTTAGTATCTATTTTATGTTTGTCTGACGTATTTTTACACTCACTTACCGCACATTTCGTCATTTTTAGCTAAAATTCTTGATCGGTGCAAGTTGACCTAGAGCACTGAAGGCCCGCCCGCTCGTGTAGACCCTTTTGGAGCGCTTCAATTTGCCTCACTTAGCGTGTGCGGACTAGGTTTCTATGCGTTATTATTCTAAGTTCCAGCTAAAATTCAAAACGTGCTTTTAAAAAAAATGCGTTAAAAACATCATATTAAACAATACAATAGAGTTCGCATTATTTTATGACTTTAATGTGATTAAAACAATTTTAATGTATGATCTTATTTTATGAATTCTCAAGCGAATATTACTTTGTATTCTGATTTTACAGTATTGCAATAGAAAAATTGGAAAAAAAGGGCATAACGATGTCTTGCTTTCTCAAACTCGTATCTTATAAAGAGTGATCTTTCAGGAGATGCCAAAACGTTGTATTTGTTTTAAATTTCATATCAAGGGTGTTAACTTGGATGCATTACTTTAAGAATAGGTAAAAGCCAGTCTGTGAATATAAAGGAAATATGATATGAAATCAGCCTGTATAATTTGTGTATACAATGCATTTTTTGCAGTTTGCGCTTTAAGATACGAGTTTAAGAAAGTAAGGCGACGATAATGGTTCAATAAATAACGATTTTTTTGCAGATTGTGACATAACTTAGGCGCACGACTTGTTCATCCCGTCATCAAGTATTAAAAATAAAAAACTATGTAAACGTAAACTTTCCACATTACCCAATCTCAACGTTTAGTTACCGCTATTAATTCATTAAAGCTTCAAAAGTTCAAATCAAAACTACTTTTTACAATATGAACTGCGTTTGATGGAGAAACAGGTAACCGTTGATACTTAGAAGGCAATTAAGAATGCGTGGGACGAGTTTTGAGCCGAGGCTGTGGAAATGGCGGCAGATAAAAAGTAATTAAATAATCAATTCAATTAACTAAAGCTTTATATCTGAGGTGTAGTCCGAGAGCTGATAGCCGTTTTGAACAATCGTTAGATACATGACTGCCTAGTAAATATTTCTTATTAGCGACTTCAATTTAGTGAACTTCGTACTTTTGAGATGGAAGTCGATAAATATTCACTTAAGAATCTTACAAAAATCTTAACTAAGATAATTGTAACTTAATTAAATTTTTATTGAATTGATATTCAATTATTTTTGTGAAATTACTCCACTAGTTTGTTATAATTATAAATAATACAAAGATCGAACACTCAGAAAAAAATCCTTCGATCCGGTCGTATTCGAACCGACGTCTTCTTGCATACCGTGCCAGACGCTATACCAACTAAGCCACGGAACGAACCAACAGACCTCACGAATCTTTCTATGTGCTTGCGTCGTGTCTTTGTATTTGCTTTTTCAGTGACTTTTTAGTCGTAGCGCCATCTATGAGAAATCTATGAAAGATTTATCACCCAGTTAGTACCTTTACAGCTACCAGTCCTGGCGAGAGATGTCGCCATTCACTGTATTAATTAAATTTTTATTGAATTGATATTCAATTATTTTTTGTGAAATTACTCCACTAGTTTGTTATAATTATTAATAATACAAAGATCGAACACTCAGAAAAAATTCCTTCGATCCGGTCGGATTCTAACCGACATCTTCTTGCATACCGTGCCGTGCGTGTTTAAATTGTTAAATGACATTTCGTCTTTATTTCTAGTTATATAGGTACTCGATGGCTCTAGATAACCAAAACATTTTATTTTCATTGAAATTACATATGCCAAGTTTTCTTGGAATCGGTTAACGGAAAGTGGTGAAATTCAGTAAATCGGATTCATCCTCTAATTTGTCTCTCTTAGAGGTGGAACATTTTCTTAAAATTTGAATGGGACCACTACTGAGGTAGATACCCCATTTCCAACAAAAAAAGAATCATCGAAATCGGTTCACAAAGTTTTTTCTGTAGTTTTGAATGTTTCAAAACAACACTGTTTACTAGTATTGGCAAAAAATAACTTAAACTTAAACTTGTAACGTCTGTATTTTTATATAATTCCGTAATTTATGATAATTAATAATATATCCGTAATTTATAAATATATATCCGTAATTTATGTTCAAAGTCTGTAATTTATGATAATACAAATGTTGTGTACAATTATAATTGGATGTCAGATTTATAATGTTATATATATGTAATAATAGTTCTAGTATTATTTGTAGTCTGTTGTCTGTTGTTGTACCATATAATAAAAAAAAAATTAAAAAGAAATAAAAGTAAGAGTAATTGCATAACAAACATACAAAAAATAAATTAAAATTACATAAAAAAAAAATTCATTTCATTTAAAAAGAATACAGACGAATTGAGAATCTCCTTCTTAAGTGTATTTATGGAATGTCAGGATTCGCCACCATAATGTTCAATTATTTTTTGTGAAATTACTCCACTAGTTTGTTATAATTATTAATACAAAGATCGAACGAAAAAAATCCCTAAAAAGACCACACGTGTTCAACTTAACACGTTGGAAAGTTGAATTAACAGGATGAATTTCGTCCAATAAGTTAAAATTTTTGAAAAGTTGTGCCTAGTTGAACTAATTGGAATATTTGGGTCCGATTAGTTGAACTAAGTGGAATAGAGGCATTTTTCAATGTGCTTGTCGGATCTTTGTACGAGAAATCTATAAAAGTATTTCGTCACGTATTTCGTATCGCCTTCTTCATTGAAATCGGTTGACAGTTAAACGCGCTGTGCTAATGCACAATGCTTGTTTAAAAATATACATATGTAAAGATAATTCGTTACGTATATTTTTATTTAACGACTGTAGCGGCGCAAGGGCTTCATTGTGGGAACTGTATAAGGTCACCAATTTGAGAAATTAACTTTTCTAATTTGTTTCTGGGGAGGTCATTCTGTTGTTCTAGTACTCATAGTACGGGGGACTAGTTTGAAACTAGGCAGTTGGTGTAGTTGTTTGACACAGTATTTTTGTGGCAAACGTCGTCCACGAAAAAAAAATCAACACATTCATGCCCGATACGAGCCCCTGGACTATAAAAAGGCGGCGGGCGATGCAACAAATCTTTTTATTAGTGCCAGAGTTAATAAAACCCATTTCTGTTCATTCGAATATCTCCGATACGTATTGACGTTTTAGGCACGGAGTTATTTCTAAATCGTTCGATAAGGAAAATCACATGTTTTAAGTGATCTTCGCGAGCGATCTTGTGGTTTTTTATAGTCTTTTGCCTTGGGTAAGTGTTCATTTCATGTAGGTAGGTATTTTTAACTGTATACTGCATTTGGTATTATACTGTTACTGATGAGCACGACGCTTTGTGTGTGAGTGTGAGTTGAACCTTAAAGGAGAACCCTTTAAGGCTCAACTCACACTGGCGCAGAGTCGAAGCGTCGCGACGCGTCATTCTTTCGCCTATAGCACATTCATCTCTATTTTCCTATTAGTAAGGTACAAATTTGTGTTAAGCAAATATGGAGTCGCGCGTCGACGCTTGGTTGCAGTCGAGCGGCTTCGTGAGTCGACACATTCCCCAGTCCCATTGTCACCACGTCAGAATCCGATCAGGGGATCCCATAAAAATCGAAGGAAAGCATAAAATTTTACAGGCATGTCCGTGTTTTCACCAATTTCTCCATCAATTGTGCATCGATATTGAAAATTCTTCTTTTGTTTGAAAGGGTCTCGAGGTGGTCCCTGATGCTGTTCTGGGTTCGATTTGGCTATCACAAGTTACTAATTATTTTCCGCAAAATAGAAGTCGTCATTTCACTTGACACAATACATGTAATCAACAAATTACCGTAACCATGACAACCAGAAAAGAAAATATAAAATGTACCAAGGAGTCCGTAACAGTCCCATTGTCACCAAGAAGTTAGAATGTGATGAGAGGATCCCATAGAAATAGAAAAAAGCCGATATACAAACTTTTGAGGTCGGTTTTTTTCAATGAAACCGTTACAATTATCCATCGAGAATGTAATCAAAAATAGAGACGAAATGTCATTTAATTTGTTTGAAAACTATTCTGCCTTATCATTATGGTGACAACTGCGCTCCGATTGGCCAGCCCGAATTCGAAACAATTGACGGGTGTCGTCAATGGGTGTCGTCAATAGTTTCACTTCAAATCGACCAGTTGAGCTTTGCTATAATGAACGGAAATTTCAAAATTACATATTTAATGTCGAGTTCTTAGGTTTTCGCGATGGTTACACATAGGAAATGAAACTATTTTTCCGGAATTAAATCGCGTATATTTGTTTTTTCAAACAAACCGACGTTTCGGGCCCTTTACAGGTCCCATGGTCACGGTTGACTGAGGTGGTACAGTCTTCAACCAGTTATGTCTAATATTGATGCAAACCACCCTATTTTTTCACTATAGTTACAATAGTTATTAATTAAATACCTTATTTTTAATTTTACAAAGAAAACATTCCAATTTACGCTATATTAAGTTTTACAAATTATTTTATCGAATTAATTTTTATTAAGTTCAATTTATTATTAATTATTAATACAAATTAGAATAAACATATTAATTAGTACTGCAGTCTTATGTCTGTTTGGGATTTTTCATTAGAGGAAATACTGGATCCCAAACTGGTGGTACGGAGAAACCATCTTCCCTGTTGAAATTAGGATGTTTTTTAATTTCAATGGCCTCTCGCAGCATCCTGGGTAGATCGTTATCTACTTCTTCTTTTGCAAGGACCTGGGGTTTGTCAAACTTCATTGAATGTGTAGGTTTATCCATGACATGCTCGCAGACTGCAGACTTGTTTACGCGACGGTGTTTGACATCAGCTATATGTTCTTTGACGCGGATACAAATACTTCGCTTTGTTTGTCCAATATTTAATATTTAATATACATATTTAATATTTAATTACCGATGAAATTTCATTTTGTTTGTTTTGTAATTAGATGTTTTGCTGTTTTTCCCCACACCACCGAATAGAACAGCACGCCATTATTAGAGATATTATCTTTGTTACAATAAATACAGAATATTTTTGGAATATATGGAGACGAACACACAGGTCAGTTATTAGCCTGTTTTTATTTCAATGCAAACGAGAATTGATATTTATAAGTGATGTATCACTGATCATTTGCTAGGAATGTATGGCCCTTATTTCGTCTCTATTTCTGGTTATATAGTCGATGTAATTATCATATTTCGGTTCACACCGCGAACTAAGCGAACCGAGCTAACTAAACTAACCCAAAGATCCCATTAGCTATGTAAAATATATCGCCCTTATGCCGCCCTACTCCTACTGGTAGGAGCACGAACACTAATATGTCCTTATGCTCCTACTGGTAGGACCTAGTTCAGTGTACTTATTAGATACGACGTCATGGTAGGAGCATAAGGACATATTAGTCCTCGTGCTTCTACCAGTAGGAGCATGGGGAAACGGTCGTGAGCTAAGCTAAGCGAAGTTAGCTAGCTTTGTTCGTGGTGTGGCCTGTGCTTTAGACAGATAGATAGATAAACATTTTATTCATTAATATTACCCAAATATGGGTGTTTCTTACGAAGACGGATGAATAAAAATCTGACTCCAAATTTCAATTGTGTATACTTCTTGGATTCTTCCGTTAACATTTTATATTAAACACTAAATTCGCCGTCGCACACGTTTTCTACGTTGGTTTTTTTTAGGATCGTCATCATCATCAAGCATCCTCTACTCCATCCGTCTTCGGATATAGGCCTCCTCCATATCTCTCCATATACGCCGCCCCCGTGCCACATGCATCCAGTTGCGGCGCGCGGAAATTTTAATGTCATCCACCCAATGAAGTGTCGGACAACCTCTGCCGCCCGTGTTGGCCCATGGTCGCCACTCTATGTTCCTCCTTATCCACCGATCTGGATCCATCCTAATATGTACTACCCATTTCCATTTCATCGTCTCAATTTTGTGTACAACGTCTCCGACTTTAGTTATCCGTCGAATACCCTCATTCGGTATCTGATCGAGCAATGTTATTCTCTGTGCGATTCGTAAGTTCTCTGCGGATTAATTCGTCAGAGTCGTTCTTTACATGCCATAGGTGAATGCTGGCAGGACACACTGAATGCTGGTATTCGTTTGCGTCGCAATATTTAAAAAGCATAAGAATAATAAATGTTCTACTATTTTTTATTTTTTTTTATTATTTAATTTTTTCTATTACTACACGTGAAGTCAAAGGCGACGATAATAGACGTACGCGTGGTTTAATAATTAACCACTATACTTTGATATCATAACTTAAGAATAAATGCAATTTAGACATCTTATGTCTCGGTCCAAGCTCATCTTAGCAAATTATTTTGTATAATTACGACGCTACATTTTGTCTTAACGGAGTTGATGAAAGAACCTTTTAAAAATGTGTTTTAATAATTATCATTAATTTATAAGCATTTGATAATAATAACATTATAAATAATTATAGCTTCAGGTTTATTAAATATTACGATGTTTTACTGTCATGATTTTTTTTTTGTGAAATTACTTATAATAAATAAATAAATAAATAACGCACACATTCGACATAGCCCCGCACTAGGGAAACCCTGTGTCGCGGGTGCCATGGACACACACATAGACAACCACAAATTACACCCAAACTCACGAGAGAAATAAATGTAAGCCATACAAACATTTCTCCCGGCCCGGGAATCGAACCTGGGACCTCTGCGTGGCAGTCCGGCATGGTAACCGTTCGGCCACGGAGGCAGTTCTTATAACTACTACTACTTATAATACCGTGCCTGACGCTCTTCCGGCTGAGACACTGAAAGAACCAGTATCTTAACTTTTGTTTTTGGTTTTTAAAGATTTTACCTACTGCAGCATAAGGTATTATATTATGTTACTTATATGATATTTTTTTATTTATTAGTTTTTCTTTAAAAAAGTTTATGGCTATTATTTTTTTTAGTTTAGTAGCAGTAGAGCTCCTTATGAAAGAGTTCGTCCAGGGTAGTACTGCCACCTTACTTATTTCTGCCGCCAAGCAGTAATGTCAGCATTACTGTGTTCCGGTTTTGAAGGCTAAGGGTGCTGGTGAAATTACAGGCTCATGGGACTTCTCAACATATGTCTCAGGTTGACGGGCAGTGCCCCTCAGATCTTTGCGATTTAAAGCTCTGAGTGGCACTGCAACTGTTACGGACAGGCGTGTAGCTTACCATCAGGCGCACGGCTTCTTCGTTCCTTAATATTATAAAATAAAATAGGTTTATATATATATTTTTTTTAATTAAACCCTAACAGGGTCATGTTACTACTTTTAATTTGAAGATCACTATATAACACATGAAAGCCATATATGCTTTGATTTTAACTTTAGTTGAATTTAAAAAATCTGAAAGTCCTTAAAAGCAATTGAAAATTGCCTTGAAAACAAAAGTAACTTATACATATTTTGCGCGGGAAGGTCAAAAGTTACAAAAAATGTAAGAAATGTAACCATAATATGGCTACACTGGTAGTAGCTACTGCCGCCATTGCGCCTGCGCCGTGGCATTGTCGTGTCGTGATGGAGGCGGATGGATTCATGACAAGACGGGACGGGCCTGTGCCCACGGCACTACTCGGTAGAGTTGGAAAACTATCGTTATATTATCATTTATTAAGAAATAAATACAAAAAGAAAAACTGAAATCTAGACTGCTAACGGTATAACAAAAACCCAGCTTTGGTTTGACTAGCATTCATCCATCCAGGTAAATAAATTGAAATTTAATAACGAAACAAATAAGAAATAAAAGAAATAAAAATAAAATAAAGAAGAATAGAAATAAAAACAAATATCTTTTTTACCTCAAAAGTTTGTGAAATCACGTCTATTTACCGAGTTTTATCGAAATCGGTTAACAAAAATTTGCCACTCTAGACAGACAACTACTGAGGTACCCCCTTTCTAACAAAAAAATAATCATCGATGTCGATTCTATAATGTCGGATTAATCGAATTTCTACCTTTTTGAAATAGGATAAAAGTCCGCTAATGTGCCTCATTTATTGTGCTAAGATAATTGAATTGTTGCTATTTATAATACTAAAAAACAAAAATAAAAAAGTGAGTCGGAATTAAACTCATTTACTGGTTCTAGCTTCACAGTGCACCAATATATCACGCACCCCCTTGTTTTTTTAAGATATTCAGTGACAGGACAAACAAGTATTGTGTCTGGTGGAAAGCGACACGCCTGTCCTTGACAGTTACAGTGCCACACAGACTTTTAAATCGGAAAGATCTGATTGGCACTCCCACTGGGCCCGTCACATTGACAAGTATCATGTGTCTGTAATTTTGATTGCCTCCGTGGCCGAATGGTTACTAAGTCGGTCTGCCACGCAGAGGTCCCGAGAGGTTCGATTCCCGGGTCGAGAGAAATATTTGTATGGCTCACATTTATTATTATTTCTCTCGTGAGTTTGGGCGTAATTTATGGTTGTCTATGTGTGTGTATGTGCCAACCCGTGATACAGGATTACCCTAGTGCGGGGCTATGAAAAAACATCATGATTATCACCACGACCTTCAGAACCGAAAAGCAGTACCTAATGCTCACATTATTGCTTGGCGGTAGAAATAGGAAAGGTATACTACAAAAATGTATTTCATAATGTAGTGTTAAAAATTATAATACGAAACTTTTATTTTTAAATACGTTTCTTATGAAATAAGGTCGTTTAACACTGCTCCGATTGAAGTTTGGTAAATACACAGTTTATGCTGGACAGTTGAATACCACCTTTCATTTTCGACATAAACGGAGCCGCGGGCAAACAATAATTGCACATAACAAACGTCTATCGAAACTTTCATATTTTAAAGTCAACGGGACAGGATTATCGACCGTAGCACATCACTATGGCAGTCGGAAAGGCTGCGCGCACGCAGCCCTATCATCAAAATGCAATCGTTGGGCATTAGCGCTGCGCCCCGCCTCCCGGCGCCTGCGCCCGCTGTGCTATGCCGTCATTACATACACCGTATAGCTACATCTTCACGCATATCGTAATAACATCCCTGCTTTAAAAATTTTATAATACAACCGAAGCGTTCAGAATAACTGCAACGTAATACGCCACTGTTATATGAATTCCATACGGAGAACTCTTTGGCTTTAGAATTTCATCTGACTGTCACTTGTTTTTATATTGTGGCGTCATTTTAGAAATTGGTTGTCTACATCACCATGGATTTAACTCATGAAATTTTTCGTAGTATGATTTTCTACGACTTTAAGTGTAATTTAACAGCTTAGCGGAGCTTCGCTCGGCTTTATACTGCTTTTGGCGATAAAGCACCACGCAAGACGACTATTTATACGCGGTAGTGTGAATCTCAGTGACGAATTTCGTGATGGTTGCCTATCCACTGCTGTGACCAACAAAAACATCGATACTGTGCGCCGTATAATCAAAACCGACAGGCATGTGACATACCATAAGATTCGGGCATCTATAAGCACAGGCATGAGTCAAATACAATCAATACTACACAAACATTTGGGTGTGAAAAACATGTGCTCTCGGTGGATCCCACACAATTTGACTGAGGCTCAAAAAACGGATCGCGTCATTTGGTGCAATGCCATGCTTACCAGATTCAACGAAGGGGCGTCAAATTTGGTGAGGGATTAGTAACAGGTGACGAAACATGGATTTATAGTTACAATCCCAAAACAAAGCTGCAATCTAGCGTATGGGTCTTTCGAGATTAACCGAAACCATCCAAAGTGGCGCGCGTGCAAAGTGCCTCTAAGTTGATGATTGCTTCTTTTTTTAATAATTGAACACGTGGCTATTGTTGCCTTGGAGAATCGTTGTACCGTGAATAGTGATTGCTACACGACCGAAAATAACCGTAAACGCCGTATCATCTTGCACCATGATAATGCCATTTCTCACACGGCCAGACAGACAAATGAATTTTTGAAGGTGAACAACGTTGACCTTATGAACCATCCCGCGTACAGTCCCGGCCTGGCACCTTGTGACTTTATTTATTTCCAAAAATTAAGAATCAGTTAGACGGTCAACGATTTTCATCACCTGAAGAGGCTGTCACGGAGGAGTGGCATAAATGTTTTCCAAATTGGTTAATTCGTATGAAAAAGTGCATTAACGCTAAGGAAGAATATTTTTTGAAACAATAAATTCATTTCTGACCATTTATAGTATTTTTTCTGCTTCATTCCGGAAAGTTCTAGTGCGTTCACGTATATGACATTTATATAATTTATATTAAAATAGTTTTATACTAACTTCGCGTTCGTAGAAAGTTTAAGACTGGAAATTTGGCATTTTGCAGATATGGCATAATTACTCTATGGGTGCTTAGTGCACACTTACATTACAGTTCTGTACCATAATATTAATTATGATATAAACAATTTCATTAATTCCGTATAACCTGTCGCTCATACAACCTTATTGCACCTTTCACTACATAATACTACAGAATAATGAATAATAGATCCATGTAATAATCGTACTATATTATACAACTTTCCCTTCCCGAGCAGGTCTATGCGTTTTATGGCCATGTAAAATTGGACAGATACTTTCAAATTAATTATTTTGAAAGGGACCAATAAAATTGATTGCGGCCATGTTGAAAGATCGAAGTAGCAATTGATGCATTTGCTGATTAAACGAGCGAAAGTTTAGAGTAGAAACGAAGCACTGGTTTATTTAATTGTACGTCGACAATAATTATGCAACGCCTTTTAAATTTTTAATAGCTGTGGAGCTCCTTGTGAAATAATTCATCCAGAGAAGTATCTACTGCCCCCTTACTTAATTATGCCGCCAAGCAGTAAAGAGAGCATTACTGTGTTCCGATTTTGAAGAGTATGGGTGCTGATGAAATTACAGGCCCATGGAACTTGTCAACTTATGTCTCAGGATGATGGGTGCAGTGGCGGTGCCCCTGAGATCTTTGCGATGTGCTCTGAGTGGCACTGCAACTGCCATGAATAACGACTTGTATGTCCCGTCGCTTGATATCACAAAAAAAGCTTTAAAACACATACACAGACGCTTACACATCTAAGGAACAATCGGCGAATATCTTACGTCAATTGGCAAATCCTTTCACACAATGCTGTGTACTGTAAGGCGCCTCCACCACTTGTAAAAGGACGTTGTCGTGAGCTTGCGTTGCGAGAGGTACTTTTCAATGATAAACCAGGATTATATTCTTGAATAAATATTTACTGCGTATTTTTAGTTCGAAGCCTATTCTAGAACAACCAAGATATCCTTTTTTTACAATCCTATTTTTTTTAATATACTTCTAAATACAAACCTACATTCATGATTCGCTCTGGATATTTTGGAGGGATAAGTGTCGTTTTTATTTTGACTTTCAATTATTTTGTGAAATCTAGTTTAAATAGGATAGTGCTATTGTGCCTTAATCGAAGATTAAAACGCGAAATTATACGAATCTCGAACTAAAATACCCGTATCGGCCCGTTTTAAGGAATCCCGAGTCAATCCAAGCACGCCGCCTCAAATTGCCTATACTCTTTGTGGCGGCCATATTTACAGAAACATAATTAAACTTCATGTTTAGGCTGATGGCTTTGCCAAAGCCTTTATAAATTTAAAAAAAACCTACATTTATTCAGCCAGCACTAATACAAACCATAATGCCTTGTCTACAGTACTAACGTAAAACGTGGCTAAATAACAAATGGTCAGAGTTCTGGATCTTCATGATTTAAAGATCTGAGTAACACTGCAACTGTTATGGGCAGGCGTGTGGCTTACCACCAGGCGCACAACTTGTTCGTCCCGTCACTTGATATTATAAAAAAAGATCCCTGTGGCATTTTGCGCCGTCATTTCTCAGATTCAGAACTGATACAAATCGGACTTAGTACTTCCCTAGTACTTACCTAGTAGGGACGTAGTAGTTCCTCGATTCTTTGCGTTAAATATAAATGAAAGAAAGAAAGAAAACACATTTATTTGTTTACCACAATGACACCACAAAAGACAAAAGACAAAAAAAAGAGAAAACGGAACAAAACAGAACTAAAACAAAACACGATCAAAACATTCAACGTAAAACAAATATATAATTACGAAACAAAAACACAAACAAACACAAAATAAAAATGTATATACAAAAATTAGATAAAATTAAAACATGAACTATTCACACAAATAATAAAAAGAAGATTAAATATTGAGATACCTTGTGTGGTGCCAGCCGCGGTAACAAAAGGGTCACAAACTCAGTATTTGCTGGAAAACGCAACGCGTTCCCAGCACTGATTTTCAGTTAAGACCCTAAGTTAGGTCACGGAACAACATATGCAAGCATACTTTGGTACTTGAATATAACAGTAAAATAATTATATAGACGTACATATTAAAACTGTAACAGATGTGTGTGTGTGTGTGAGTGTGGGTGTGTGTGTTGTGTATGTTTAAATACTTTCAAATAATTTATGTATAACTATGAGAATACTTATAATAATTAATACGTATACACTATACCTACATCAAGCAACTAATATATTATATAACAAATGTGTATAAAAAGTATAAATAAATAGGTGCTGGAAAAAGTTAACACAATCCCTTTTGATTTTCCAGCAGGAGAGCCTTAAGCTTGCGCTTAAAAGCATTCCTACTAGAAGTGTCATGAAGAGGAGGAGGTAGATCATTCCAGCACTTGGATGACGCAAACCTGAAACTTCCTCTGAAAGCTAAAGCTTAAATAATAAATCATAAAGCTTTGAGTGGCATTGCAACTGCAACGGACAGGCGTGCCGATTACCACCAGCCGCACGTTCGTCCAATCACTTGGTATCAAAAAAACAGGTTTTCAAAAATAATTACTTATTTTGATGACGTCAGTAGCTCGGTAATATTCCATTCAATAGATCACAACATGCCTCGCCAGAATTTCGTAAAACGTCTTCAATCTACATCGTACCCATGGTACAGTAAAGTCGTATGTGATCATACGCCAGAAGTGCTTTATTTTTGGGGATAAAAATAAACTGCCTGTTCTTGACAGTTGTCTTCACAATGCAACAAATTCATTTAAGGGGCAACAAAGAGGAATGTATACGCTTCTTCAATAAGATTCCGATTGATATTCAAATTGTGCCCTTTACGGTTTTTAATGTTACAGACAAACAAAAACTTTATACTAAAGGTTCTAATTATACAACTTCTGCGTACTTGGATGACAAAAATTCGTCTATAGGTCTTTCAGGTATTCTCGATCTAAGAGATGTTTAAATTAAATATCGTAATGATAAATGTATTCAATTGTAAGTATATTTACAAAGAGCAACCCATAGACTTCTTGTTCATTCTTCTCAGAATAATCTGCCTTACCAATGATCAGTAGAGTTTAATCAGTATGATTATTTCAAGTGTAATTTGCTTACCTGTGAAATAAAGATTATTTGATTTTGACTTTGAGTTTACTAAAAAGTTAAAATTTTGAAAATGTGACCTTATTACACTAAGGGTCGTATTCTAGAACTCTACTCAATACTCAAGTCAGGACTTGAGTATTGCAGTGAGCACTGAAAATCATACACAAGTCTTTGCCATTAGGGTCGTATTTCCAGTGCTTGTGTTTCCAGTGCAATCCTGACTTGAACATTGAGTAGAGTTCTAGAATACGACCCTAAGGATCGTATTCCAGAACTCTACTCAATGCTCAAGTCAGAATTTGAGTATGATTTAAAGCACACGAAATCATACTCAAGTCCCTGCCATTACGGTCGTATTTCCAGAGCTTGAAATCATACTCAAGTCCTGATTTGAGCATTGAGTTGAGTTCTGGAATACGACCCTAAGAGTGTGAAATTTAGGTGTGACGGATTTCGGATAAAGCTACGAAATTAACTTCGTTAGCATCATAGACTTTTTTGCAGACAATGTGAGCTTAAAGCATATTTGTGCCTTCTGTTTTTTTTAAATCGCGAACAGTCTTTCCAAACCATAGTCTAAGTTCTAAACTCTCATAACTACTTATAAAAATCTTAGAGGATGGAAAAATAAAAATGTATCGACCTTAGACTATGGGGTTGTCGTTGAAACGTCAAAAATAAAACCAATCTCCTAAAAAGTTGTCATTTTCTAGATGTATACTTATTACACCAAATGAAGCGATATTACGTTAGAATATTACCTATCACTAACACAAGTTTAAATAGGTAACTTGCCTAAACACCTTTCGATTCTGCTGATAACAGACAATATAGGCAGAGTATGTAGTAAAAACTTTTTTTCCTTTATTCCCAAGAACGTTAATAACATCAAAATCCTTCACAAGCAATGAAAATAAAATCAGGTTTTACAAAGCGGTTGCTCGGGAATCAAACCCACACCGCGAAGTTGGCTCTCAATTGATTGGTCACACCTCACCGCGCGCATGGGATTATTATTATAAGATTGCTCAGGAGTTTATCTTCGGTTCTGTTTGTCATGGTTGTGGTCAAATTGAGAATTAATTTTTTCGTTTGTGATTTCTATGGAGACCTTCCTCGTATATTATGTATTGTATAACTCTGTAAAGTTTCATCGTTCTTCTTCTTTTCGTATCGATGGCATACACAAGGCATGCTTGCCATTCTGTCATCCGTTAACTAAAATGCGGCTAAATGAGAAAATATTTTTTTGAGATAGGTATCATAAAAAAACCACAACCCAGTTTTAGAATATTGAGATTGTTTAATGATATTTCAAACGGGTAAGTTCCGATAAGTCGACACGTTAACTAATTTTAACTGTTTGTATAAGAGAATTTTGTGCTCTATTTTAGCTATTTAAAAAGGGATATTTGACCATTTGTTATTTAGCCACGTTTTACGTTAGCAGACAGCATTGTATGAAAGGATTTGCCAATTGACGTAAGATAAATGTACATGTATTATATTATTATTATTATATAAAACAGAGGAAATGAAATAAATCCCACGGACCACAACCGCACCACGTCTCAACAAATCGATATAAACTACCCGTTTTATCGATTAAAAACTGGATTGTACTCGATTAGCCGCCGACCATTTTAAATGGTCTGTATTTAATTGATGGTCAAAAGAATCGATTATCAATAATTTTGTGTCTACAGGATGTAGACGCATTTTCTTGTCAGTGGTTTTTCGTCATTTATAATATCCTTTTCCCCACCCCTTTTTGTGTGTTTGCTTAATTCTGTCTTTTTTCATACAGTCCATATCATCTACTTCATATGTTGTAATAAATGATGAACAAATATTCATTTACAAAAAGTAACTCCTAACGATTCTTCTCAATCAAATTTCAATCCCGGGCCGGGAGAAATATTTATATGACCTACATTTATTTCTCTCGTGAGTTTCGGTGTAATTTGTTTTTCTATTTTGGTTGTCTATGGCTTAACACACACTGACGCAGAGTCGAAGCGTCCTGACACGTCATGTTTTTCGCCTATAGCATATTCATCTCTATTTTCCCATTATTCAGGTACGAATTAGTGTTATGCAAGGCGTATTATACACGTTATGAGTTGAGCCTAAGTGTGTATCCATGGCACCCGCGATACATGGTTTCCGTAGTGCGTTGCTATATATGTGTGCGTTAATATTATTATTACATTGCATAATCAGACTTCTCATCCTATGATTTGCCTGCAAGGTTATTTTTTTCATCTCAGACGTATACATGCAGGCCATGTACGGTTTTGAAGGCTTCGTAAGACCGTACATCTTATTACAACAAAAAGTCACAACCTAAGTTCGGTGGTAATTTTTATTATTTAAATATTCTAGAATATTATCATGAAGCATTATTTAAGATTGGAGTGTAGAAACTTGAAATGTTAAAGAACATTTCACGATAATATACTAGAATACTTTTTTTAAAGCTTGTAATAAGTAAAAAATGCATAAAGCGGTGTCGCAAAAACCTATTCAAAGTCAAAGTCAAAGATTATTTATTCCATAGGTAAAATAAATTTACACTTGAAAACGTCACATTTAAGCTACTGCTCGTTCACTACGCTGACCTCCCTGAGAAGAACGAGCAAGAAACTCTAGGGATTGCTCTTTTCAAATAAACTTAAATTTTATGGCATACACTTTGAATCAAATCTGTGTGGATTCTGGAGCCATGTCGTCTTTCCATACATCTTTATCTAACACGTAGTCTTTAATTTTGTAATATGATTTTTCAATCAAAATATTTTTAATGTAGTTTTTAAACTTAGGAAATGATAAACTTAATATACATATGCTCCGGAATCTTATTGTAAAAACGTATACAGTTCCCCATAAAAGAGTTGTTTACCTTGGTTAAACGAAATCGTGGTACCATGAGTTTGGATTTAGCTCTAAGGTTAATATTATGGATATCTTCTTTCTTATTGAAATTATGTATTAAAAAGATATACTTAAATAACAAAAATTTCTACCAAAATTTTGTAGACAAAACTAACCTGAAAATTACCCAGACACAGCAATTAGTGAAGACGGAGAAAGTAACAGTAAATGAAATTGACCACCCTTTATTTTTATTATACTTGCGTAGGTACATGATGCTGCCTCCAATGCAGTTTTAAAAAGGTCTAAATGTGCAATTATCCGTAACCCACCGAGTTTATGTTAATTAACCACCAACGTGGTAGGATCTCAATATCACGTACACGAACTGTCAAATTAGACAGTCAAAATTCATCTTAAGGAAGCAATGTAAGGAAGTCAACATACTTGACGACTTGAGTCAATAAGGAAAAGATTTTTTGTCCATGCATCAAAGTCAAAATCAAATAATTTTTAAGTAAGCAAATTACGCTTGAAACCGTCATACTGATTAAACTCCACTGCTCAATAGTAAGGCAGATTCCCCTGAGAAGAATGAGCAAGAAACTCTAGGGGTTGCTCTTTGTAAATATGCGTTTGAACACATTTATCATTACATTATTTAATTTAAACATCTTAGATTGAGACTACCTCCACGAGCTAAATAGGTACTACCACGGATTTTTGTCATCCAAGTACGCAGAAGCTGTATAATAATGACCTTTACTACAAAGTTATTGTGTCACTATAGTTTTAAATCTCGTAAATGAATTTGAGACTTTGTGAAGACGACTATCAAGATCAGCTAGTTTATTTTTATTCCTCGTATTAATGTTATGTCGGTCACTATTTTTCATTAAAAAAATATAACTATTTTTCTTAACATAAATAACATTTTCGTAAATGTATCACGCGAGTATCCTCACAGGTTTCTAATACTGGGGTAGCACTTATGCTCTACTAGGTTTTTGTAAGAAGCAGGCTCGAAAACTGTGCGGCAATATGAGATCCATAAGAAGATAAAAATGGCGGGAAGAACAAGTCATGCGCCTGATAGTAAGCGACACGCCTGTACATAACAGTTGCAGTGCTACTCAGAGCTTTAAACCGCAAAGATCTGAGGGGCACTGCCACTGCACCGGTCACCCTGAGACATAAGTTGACAACTCCCATGCATGTACCTGTAACATCAGCAGCACCCTTAGAGTATTTGTAGTTCATTTGCGAATCCGAGAAATGACAGTCTGAAACGTCACAGGGATCATTTTATCTCTAGGTGTACAAGGGATGTTCGTATTTCCTCGGATTTAGTACACAGGCGACATCCGAAGTGGGTCCGAGATTTTCGGACCGCACAGGGCGATGCCGACATCAGCTGCTTACGTTCCTGCTCCCCGGGCTCACTTGCCGTCCACAAAACGCGGTATCATGTTGCTAAATTGTCTGGTTTCTGAGACTCAGGATGCTGACATCTTTTATGACAACATTAGCAAACTAATGTATCGGCCGTTCTCACATTCGGTGTTCGCAGCCTAATTACCGTAGCCATTGTTTCTTCTCATTTTTTAAACCCAATAAAATTGAAATATGAAAACTATCATCATTTGTCTAAATATCATTAGAATAGACAAAGTAGTTTTCGAGTTACTAGATACAAATATTTTAAGGAAACGGTAGGTAATTAGATTTAATTACCATTTCCGTAAACTATTTGAGATTTAAACATATTGATAACATTTAAAGATATTGATAGCTTGGCCTAAAGTTGTTCATATTTCAATGTTATTGGGTTCAAGGATGACCTGGATATATAGCGCGAACAGAGAGCACTCTCGGTGAGAGCAAACATGCTTGCCCGCAGGTTCGCCAGATGTACGTCAGCAGTTAAGAAAACATTGTTTCAAGCTTCCTGCACACCAATGTACACTAGCGCTCTGTGGAAGAGTTACACTCAGTGCTCTCGGAATACTGTGTACTTGCAATACAACAACGCCTTCAGGACGCTGTTGGGGCTGTCACGTTTCTGCAGTACCTCAGCCATGTTCACTGACGCGCGCGTAGATAGTTTTACGGTTGTTGTACGTAAAAAGTTGGCGTCGCTACTGAAGAGAATATGTGACAGCCCCAATAGCGTCCTGAAGACAGTTGCTGACAGGAATGAGTGCCCAATTATGCGGCACTTAATACATAATACACAGTCCCTGGTAAAATATAAGTACTAATATAGTTTTAAGTCTGTACCTACTAACATTTGATTGGATCTCAGTTGTCTCAATAAATAAAATTTTAGTATTATTTATCATTATTAAGTGAGAAAACACAATAACTGCGATAAATTGGCTGAGAACACCGAATGCGAGAATGGCCGCCATAAAGCAAATGTAACGTATCAACTATGTACTTAACGTAAGTAATTAGTATATAAGCGATTTGTTGTTATTATAAGTTTACATTGTGAATAAATAAATAAATGTAATAAGAGCATAAAAGGCGTTGTGAGCTTTTTCTAACTGGCTAAGCCGATTAAATGCGAACAGGCATTGCTTTTCAATTTTCAGTATTAATTACAACTTGTATTGTGTGGTTATACGTATGTATAAGCCGTATGATAAACAAATTTGCAATATGAGATTTCTTTCCTTTAACTTCACAAATAATCTCCGATTTTGGTTGCACATTAAAACGAGAAAATGATTGCCGCAAACGCTTAATTATTGTTTTATGAAGCTTGCATTTATTGAGAGGTTTTTTATTAAAATTATTTTGTCATTTCGGCATTTATACTTAATTGTCGAGTAAAATTGCTTTCAAAAGTACTTTCACGTGCGTAATTGAACATTGGGAATTATACAATCGATCGTAAAAATGCTCAAGACATAATTATCCCTTTTTAATAAAATAAAACCAACTTCAAAAGTTTGTGGAATATACATCTATTTGCAAAGTTTTATTGAAAAGGTTTAACGGAAAGTGGTTTAAATCCAATAATACTGATTTATAATTTGCTACCCTTAGAGGTGAAACATTTTCTTCAAATTTAAATGGGACCAATACTGAGGTCCTTTTAAATAGAATTGAAAAATAATTCTATCCGATAAAGAAGAATCATCAAAATCGGTTCACAAATAGTAATCGTGTAACATACACAGAAAAAAAATGCAGTCGAATGGAGAACTTCATCCTTTTTTGAAGTCGGTTAAAAATACTGAAATAAATAAATAATAAATAACGCACACACTCAACATAGCCCCGCACTAGGGAAACCCTGTGTCGCGGGTGCCATGGACACACACATAGACAACCACAAATTACACCCAAACTCACG